>NC_074678.1:14628436-14689888 GCF_029448725.1 Salvelinus fontinalis
GTCTTAAACACGTGGGCCAGCTGGATGAATCCCTGTGCTTACAATGATCACCACAATGTTCCAACGTTCTGTTTGATGAGCCCACCCCTCCAGGTCAAGTTGTGTTCCATAGGAGCCAACATGGCATCCACAGAGACAGTTTCCTGACCTTTGTAGGACACAACATTAACCTGGACCATAACCTGGTCACTGTATGCCCTCTCACCTGTGACCTCTGACCTGTCGACGGGGGGCGTGTCCGGAGCGTCTGCATCCTCTGGGGAGCTGGAAAGGGAGATGAAGGATGGCAGCTTGGTGTTGTGACGACCCGAGGACGAGGGTGTCGATGGATCTGCCTGAGCAGAACCCTCTGCTGCTTGGGCCTGAGGGAGAACCACTGACAGGCTGGTCCTGGGAGGGAGGAGAAAACATCCGCTGTGATTCATTCAATCTGTACATATCTGAACCAAACATCTTTTTATATTGTATTACTTTTGTCTATTAACTTATTGTTACATTTCAAATGTTCATTACATTTATTCCATTCCACTTTCTAACGGGTAAAACTGGTTGAAATTACATTGAAACCAGTTTTGCACATTGGGTTTATTGCATGATTATCTTGACCGAGAGCCTGTGTCCTGACCTCTTGGTACGGGCCTTCTTGGCCGGGGTGGTGGAGGGGCCTGTAGCTGCCCTGGCGTTAGGAGTGATGCGTTTGGCCCTCTGACGGTGCTGGAGCTTACAATGGGCCCCTTGGGGACAGGAGCCAGTACTGGAGAAGTCTGGACACACCAGGGTGTGCTTCTTCTTACACTGAGGAGGACAGAGGAGAGGACAGACACAAAGGAGTCTAACAGATCACGGGAAGCGGACATGGGATGTGTGTGGTGAGTTACTGTGTTTCAGGTGTGTGTGTGTGGCGGTCAGAGTGTGTGTGTGGCGGTCAGAGTGTGTGTGTGTGGCGGTCAGAGTGTGTGTGTGTGTGAGACGGTATGAGTGTGTGTGTGTGACGGACAGAGTGTGCAGGGCTGACACAATTACCATATAACCCTTAAACCAACGGTTATAGATAATGAAAATAAAATATATTTAAAAAAGGTGTGGAGCGAACAGCTGACTGAAGACGGGACGGCCAGGCATTTGTGCGGTAGGCAACGTAACTGGTAAACTCATGGGTACACTCGCAATGGCTGCCTGCCAGAAATAAAGAGAGGGGGGGGGGGGGGGGGGGCGGGGGGTGGGGGGGTGGAGGGGTCTGTAGATCGAGTTTCCGGGAACACTTTGGACTCCAGGTCACCCCATGATCCCTGCAGCCCTGGCACCCCTCTCTTCTCCCAAATGAGGCACCTTACCTTCTGCTACCATCACCACCCATACCCCCTGTACCCCTAACTCCCAAACCCCCATCACATCCATGTCCTGCACCCCAGGGACCAGACCAGGTTAGATCTTAGACTCAGCTCACTTTCAGCTTTTAGGAAGAGGCAAACCAAAACACTCACAAACACATGGGAAGTCTTGATTTGGACAAATTCTATATGTATTTATGCCTTACGTAAACATTGGCGCCATTTGGAAAATGTAGCAAGGCCTGTCTGTCTCTATTACAGTATCGGTCTGTTCCAATTCAACAGTCTGAGTGGAGGGGCAGATTTTCAACCCTTTACATTCTAACTAATATCCACCCAGGGGCTATAGTGCTGGTCTATAGACCAGGGAATGGGACCATACAAAGCCTTACAACAGTTTAGAGCCTTTCTCCAGTATAAGGAGATGGGGGCGGATTGAGCTAAAAGCCAAGTCCACTAAGACTCACAGCTGTCTCATACATTGTCATTTTCATAAAACACTGAAGAGAGAGAGAGAGCTGAGAAATGGAAGATTTAAAAAAAAGAAAAGTGAAAGTGGACAGAACATCTTTATTCCACACCAAGTTAACAATTTTCCACTTGATTTAAGGAATGCTGGGATGTCTCAGGGCCCTATTAGAAGAGCTCTCTCCACTGGGCCCCAAACCAGGACGAGTCAGCACATTTACCATTATAGAGAGAGAAGGGGGAAAGAGGGAGGTGGAGAGAAGGGGGAAAGGAGGAGAGAGGCTGAGAGAAAAAAGACACAGAGGAGGGTGGAGAGACACGGAGGAGGGTGGAGAGACACGGAGGAGGGTGGAGAGACACGGAGGAGGGTGGAGAGACACGGAGGAGGGTGGAGAGACACGGAGGAGGGTGGAGAGACACGGAGGAGGGTGGAGAGACACACCGAGGGGGCGGTGGAGAGACACACCGAGGGGGCGGTGGAGAGACACACCGAGGGGGCGGTGGACAAGGAGGGTGGAGAGACACCGAGGAGGGTGGAGAGACACCAGGGAGGGTGGAGCGAGGAGGGTGGAGAGACACCGAGGAGGGTGGAGAGACACCGAGGGGGTGTTGGAGAGGCAACGGAGAGACACACCGAGGGGGTGTTGGAGAGACACACCGAGGGGGGATGGAGGGATACGGCGGAGGGTGGAGAGACACACGGAGGAGGGTGGTGGAGAGACACACGGAGGAGGGTGGTGGAGAGACACACGGAGGAGGGTGGTGGAGAGACACACGGAGGAGGGTGGTGGAGAGACACACGGAGGAGGGTGGTGGAGAGACACACGGAGGAGGGTGGTGGAGAGACACACGGAGGAGGGTGGTGGAGAGACACACGGAGGAGGGTGGTGGAGAGACACACGGAGGAGGGCGGTGGAGAGACACACGGATGAGGGCGGTGGAGAGACACACGGAGGAGGGCGGTGGAGAGACACACGGAGGAGGGCGGTGGAGAGACACACGGAGGAGGGCGGTGGAGAGACACACGGAGGAGGGCGGTGGAGAGACACACGGAGGAGGGCGGTGGAGAGACACACGGAGGAGGGCGGTGGAGAGACACACGGAGGAGGGCGGTGGAGAGACACACGGAGGAGGGCGGTGGAGAGACACACGGATGAGGGCGGTGGAGAGACACACGGAGGAGGGCGGTGGAGAGACACACGGAGGAGGGCGGTGGAGAGACACACGGATGAGGGCGGTGGAGAGACACACGGATGAGGGCGGTGGAGAGACACACGGAGGAGGGCGGTGGAGAGACACACGGAGGAGGGCGGTGGAGAGACACACGGATGAGGGCGGTGGAGAGACACACGGAGGAGGGCGGTGGAGAGACACACGGAGGAGGGCGGTGGAGAGACACACGGAGGAGGGCGGTGGAGAGACACACGGAGGAGGGTGGTGGAGAGACACACGGAGGAGGGTGGTGGAGAGACACACGGAGGAGGGCGGTGGAGAGACACACGGAGGAGGGCGGTGGAGAGACACACGGAGGAGGGCGGTGGAGAGACACACGGAGGAGGGCGGTGGAGAGACACACGGAGGAGGGCGGTGGAGAGACACACGGATGAGGGCGGTGGAGAGACACACGGATGAGGGCGGTGGAGAGACACACGGAGGAGGGCGGTGGAGAGACACACGGAGGAGGGCGGTGGAGAGACACACGGATGAGGGCGGTGGAGAGACACACGGAGGAGGGCGGTGGAGAGACACACGGAGGAGGGTGGTGGAGAGACACACGGAGGAGGGTGGTGGAGAGACACACGGAGGAGGGCGGTGGAGAGACACACGGAGGAGGGCGGTGGAGAGACACACGGAGGAGGGCGGTGGAGAGACACACGGAGGAGGGCGGTGGAGAGACACACGGAGGAGGGTGGTGGAGAGACACACGGAGGAGGGCGGTGGAGAGACACACGGAGGAGGGCGGTGGAGAGACACACGGAGGAGGGTGGTGGAGAGACACACGGAGGAGGGTGGTGGAGAGACACACGGAGGAGGGTGGTGGAGAGACACACGGAGGAGGGTGGTGGAGAGACACACGGATGAGGGCGGTGGAGAGACACACGGAGGAGGGCGGTGGAGAGACACACGGAGGAGGGCGGTGGAGAGACACACGGATGAGGGCGGTGGAGAGACACACGGATGAGGGCGGTGGAGAGACACACGGATGAGGGCGGTGGAGAGACACACGGAGGAGGGCGGTGGAGAGACACACGGAGGAGGGTGGTGGAGAGACACACGGAGGAGGGTGGTGGAGAGACACACGGAGGAGGGTGGTGGAGAGACACACGGAGGAGGGCGGTGGAGAGACACACGGAGGAGGGCGGTGGAGAGACACACGGAGGAGGGCGGTGGAGAGACACACGGAGGAGGGTGGTGGAGAGACACACGGAGGAGGGCGGTGGAGAGACACACGGAGGGGGCGGTGGAGAGACACAGGGGTGGTGGAGAGACACGGGGGGGTGGATTGGGGTTGAAAAGAGAGGAAGGGAAGTTGAAAGAGTTGTGGAGATGGAAAGGTGGGAGATCAGGGGGATGAGAGAAGGAGAGACCAAGAAAGAGACCGAATTGGAGGAAATGAGAAAGAGAGGAGCAAATGAACAAAAAAGTGAAAGAGACAAGAAAAGGGGGATAAGAGGAATAAGGATGGAGAATGAAAGTGAAGGTGGTACTGGTGGGGGGTAGATAGAGAAGAGAGGGAGAGAGCGAAGGACGGATAAGGAAGCAGGAGACAAAGTGAGAGATGGAACGAGAGAAGAAGATGGAGATCGAGAGAGAGAGAGAGAAGCAGGGTTAACCCCTGAACTGCTGGAGTGTCTGCCTGCCCCATACAGCCATCATCAGCACTTTCTCCATCTATAATTACTGCCTGCTATCCATCACGCAGCCGCCAGCTAGCACACTGCGCTACACACACACACACACACACACAGGGAATATCACAGACCTAAGCACTTCAGCTAATAGAATAAATATTAATATCCCTTTTGTTTTATATACTCATTTCTCTGTGCAATATTTAAATGAGGCCTGACAGTGTGAAAAAGCATGTGCTACACAGACACTCAGAAACAAAAACAGACAGACAGAGCGAGCGCGAGACGGAGCCGGAGCGAGACGGAGAGAGAGAGAGAGCGAGACGGAGAGAGAGAGAGAGCGAGACGGAGAGAGAGAGAGAGCGAGACGGAGAGAGAGAGAGAGCGAGACGGAGAGAGAGAGAGAGAGAGCGAGACGGAGAGAGAGAGAGAGCGAGACGGAGAGAGAGAGAGCGAGACGGAGAGAGAGAGAGAGAGAGCGAGACGGAGAGAGAGAGAGCGAGACGGAGAGAGAGAGAGAGCGAGACGGAGAGAGAGAGAGAGCGAGACGGAGAGAGAGAGAGAGCGAGACGGAGAGAGAGAGAGAGCGAGACGGAGAGAGAGAGAGAGCGAGACGGAGAGAGAGAGAGAGCGAGACGGAGAGAGAGAGAGCGAGACGGAGAGAGAGAGAGCGAGACGGAGAGAGAGAGAGCGAGACGGAGAGAGAGAGAGCGAGACGGAGAGAGAGCGAGACGGAGAGAGAGCGAGACGGAGAGAGAGCGAGACGGAGAGAGAGCGAGACGGAGAGAGAGCGAGACGGAGAGAGAGCGAGACGGAGAGAGAGCGAGACGGAGAGAGCGAGACGGAGAGAGAGCGAGACGGAGAGAGAGAGCGAGACGGAGAGAGAGAGCGAGAGGGAGAGAGAGAGCGAGAGGGAGAGAGAGAGCGAGACGGAGAGAGAGAGCGAGACGGAGAGAGAGAGCGAGAGAGAGAGAGAGAGCGAGACGGAGAGAGAGACGGAGAGAGAGAGCGAGACGGAGACAGAGGAAGGAAGGATAGAGGAAAGGAAGGAAGGATAGAGGAGAGGGGAAGGGAGGTAGGGAGGGAGGGAAAAGTAATGATAGAGGAGAGGATATAGGGAGGGGTATAAGAAAGGATAGAGGAGTGATAAAGACAAAGGGAAGGAAGTAGAGAAGAGAATAGAAGTGGTATTAGGGGTGAATGTAGGAACAGGGGTGATGTCACTATGGACAGGTGTATAAAATCGAGCAAACAGCCAGGCAATCTCCATAGACAAACATTGGCAGTAAAATTGCCTTACTGAAGAGCTCTGTGACTTTCCTCTCCAGTCATTACCAAAAGCTAGTTCTTCCAAACCTCCTGTGTAGGCCACACAAGCTCACAGAATGGGATCGCTAAGTGCTTAAGCGTGTAAAAATCGTCTGTCCTCGGTTGCAACACCCACTACCGAGTTCCAAAATACTTCTGGAAGCAACATCAGCACAAGATCTATTTGTTGGCAGCTTAATGAAATGGGTTTCTATGGCAGAGCAGCCGCACACAACCCTAAGATCACCATGCGCAATGCTAAGCATCGGCTAGAGGGGTGTAAAGCTCTCCTCCATTAGACTCTGGAGCAGTGGAAACACGTTCTCTGGAGTGATGAATCACGCTTCACCATCTGGCAGTCCAACGAATGAATCTGGGTTTGGTGGATAACAGGAGAATGCTACCTGCCCCAATGCATAGTGCCTACTGTAAAGTTTGGTGGAGGAGGAACAATGGTCTGGAGCTGTTATTCATTATTCGGGCTAGGCCCCTTAGTTCCAGGGAAGATAAATCTTTACACTATAGCCTACAATGACATTCTAGACGATTCTGTGCTTCACACTTTGTGGCAACAGTTTGGGGAAGGCCCTTTCCTGTTTCAGCATGACAATACCCCCGTGCACAAAGTGAGGTCCATACAGAAATCCTTTGTCAAGATCAGTGTGGAAGAACTTGACTGGCCTGCACAGAGTCCTGACCCCAACTCCATCGAACACCTTTGGGATAAATTGGAACACAGACTGCAAGCCAGCCACATCAGTGCCCGACCTCACTAATGCTCGTGGCTGAATGGAAGCAAGTCCCTGCAGCAATGTTCCAACATCTAGTGGAAAGCCTTCCCAGCAGAGTGGAGGCTGTTCTAACAGCAAAGGGGGGACCAACTCCATATTAATGTCCATGCCTATGGAATGTGATGTTTGACAAGCAGGTGTCCACATACTTTTGGCAATGTAGTGTATATCTGTGTAGAGGATGTACATGAGTGTGAATGTACCTTTTCTGCCACAGGGCAGTAGATCATGATAAAGAGAGAGATGGAGAGAATGTTTGTGAGTGACTGACTGTGTACGTGTGTGTATGTGTGTGTTATACCTTCTGACCCTGAGGGCAGTACCCCTTGATGAAGTCCTGGCACACAGCAGCTTTGCGGGACACATATACATGGCTGTAGGGACAGCTACTGTTGTTACATATACCCTTCAGGAAGTACGAACACACAGGCATCTAGAGAGAGAAGTTGTTGTTACAATATATCTACAGGAATGACATACGAATAAAACATTTGAAATTGATTTGAACATTTAATTAAGAGAGAACGAGAGACGCAAAACACAGAGAGAGGAAGAGAAAGACAGAGAGAGAGAGTAAAGAGAGAATGAGAGAGAAAGACAGAGAGAGAGAGTAGAGAGAATGAGAGAGAAAGACAGAGAGAGAGTAAAGAGAGAATGAGAGAGAAAGACAGAGAGAGAGAGAGTAAAGAGAGAATGAGAGAGAAAGACAGAGAGAGAGAGAGAAAGAGAGAGAGTTAAGAGGTTGAAACCCTGCATGCAGAGTTCTGTAAGATTCTCCTACATGTCCAGAGGAAAACTACAAACCCTGCATGCAGACTTCTGTAAGATTCTCCTACATGTCCAGAGGAAAACTACAAACCCTGCATGCAGAGTTCTGTAAGATTCTCCTACATGTCCAGAGGAAAACTACAAACCCTGCATGCAGACTTCTGTAAGATTCTCCTACATGTCCAGAGGAAAACTACAAACCCTGCATGCTGAGTTCTGTAAGATTCTCCTACATGTCCAGAGGAAAACTACAAACCCTGCGTGCAGAGTTCTGTAAGATTCTCCTACATGTCCAGAGGAAAACTACAAACAATGCATGCAGGGCAGAATTAGGCCAATATCCACTAATAATAAATACTAAAAAAAAGAGCAATTCAGTTTTGGAAACATCTAAAATACAGTGACCCCCTCTGATATCATTACCAAGCGCTGCAATGCCAAGACACACTGAAGTCGCAGGAACAGAACATCCAATCAATCAGAATTAAACAAATTACAACACAATCAAAACAAAACTACATTGCTGCCTGCCATAAGATGAGGGACAGTGTCTGACAGACCAATCAACCTGCACATGTCCTCTACTGTATAATTATTGTTATTGTTTAATGTATGGTTATTTTGACCCTTGGTTATTGTTGTTACTGTTGTCCCGTTGACAATTTTGATTCTTATTATCTTAATATTGTAAATATCCAAAGTAAGCTTTGGCAATATGTACATTGTTATGTCATACCAATAAAGCAAATTGAATTGAAAGAAAGAGTAAAGAGGAAAAAAGAGGCAAGACAGAGAGAGAGTAAAGAGGAAAAAAGAGGCAAGGCAGAGAGAGAGTAAAGAGGAAAAAAGAGGCAAGGCAGAGAGAGAGTAAAGAGGAAAAAAGAGGCAAGACAGAGAGAGTAAAGAGGAAAAAAGAGGCAAGACAGAGAGAGAGTAAAGAGGAAAAAAGAGGCAAGGCAGAGAGAGAGTAAAGAGGAAAAAAGAGGCAAGGCAGAGAGAGTAAAGAGGAAAAAAGAGGCAAGACAGAGAAAGAGTAAAGAGGAAAAAAGAGGCAAGGCAGAGAGAGAGTAAAGAGGAAAAAAGAGGCAAGGCAGAGAGAGTAAAGAGGAAAAAAGAGGCAAGACAGAGAAAGAGTAAAGAGGAAAAAAGAGGCAAGGCAGAGAGAGAGTAAAGAGGAAAAAAGAGGCAAGGCAGAGAGAGAGTAAAGAGGAAAAAAGAGGCAAGGCAGAGAGAGTAAAGAGGAAAAAAGAGGCAAGACAGAGAAAGAGTAAAGAGGAAAAAAGAGGCAAGGCAGAGAGAGAGTAAAGAGGAAAAAAGAGGCAAGGCAGAGAGAGAGTAAAGAGGAAAAAAGAGGCAAGGCAGAGAGAGAGTAAAGAGGAAAAAAGAGGCAAGGCAGAGAGAGTAAAGAGGAAAAAAGAGGCAAGACAGAGAAAGAGTAAAGAGGAAAAAAGAGGCAAGGCAGAGAGAGAGTAAAGAGGAAAAAAGAGGCAAGGCAGAGAGAGTAAAGAGGAAAAAAGAGGCAAGACAGAGAAAGAGTAAAGAGGAAAAAAGAGGCAAGGCAGAGAGAGAGTAAAGAGGAAAAAAGAGGCAAGGCAGAGAGAGAGTAAAGAGGAAAAAAGAGGCAAGGCAGAGAGAGTAAAGAGGAAAAAAGAGGCAAGACAGAGAAAGAGTAAAGAGGAAAAAAGAGGCAAGGCAGAGAGAGAGTAAAGAGGAAAAAAGAGGCAAGGCAGAGAGAGAGTAAAGAGGAAAAAAGAGGCAAGGCAGAGAGAGAGTAAAGAGGAAAAAAGAGGCAAGGCAGAGAGAGTAAAGAGGAAAAAAGAGGCAAGACAGAGAGAGAGTAAAGAGGAAAAAAGAGGCAAGGCAGAGAGAGAGTAAAGAGGAAAAAAGAGGCAAGGCAGAGAGAGAGTAAAGAGGAAAAAAGAGGCAAGACAGAGAGAGAGTAAAGAGGAAAAAAGAGGCAAGGCAGAGAGAGTAAAGAGGAAAAAAGAGGCAAGACAGAGAGAGTAAAGAGGAAAAAAGAGGCAAGACAGAGAAAGAGTAAAGAGGAAAAAAGAGGCAAGGCAGAGAGAGAGTAAAGAGGAAAAAAGAGGCAAGGCAGAGAGAGTAAAGAGGAAAAAAGAGGCAAGGCAGAGAGAGAGTAAAGAGGAAAAAAGAGGCAAGACAGAGAGAGAGTAAAGAGGAAAAAAGAGGCAAGGCAGAGAGAGAGTAAAGAGGAAAAAAGAGGCAAGACAGAGAGAGAGTAAAGAGGAAAAAAGAGGCAAGACAGAGAGAGTAAAGAGGAAAAAAGAGGCAAGACAGAGAGAGAGTAAAGAGGAAAAAAGAGGCAAGACAGAGAGAGAGTAAAGAGGAAAAAAGAGGCAAGACAGAGAGAGTAAAGAGGAAAAAAGAGGCAAGACAGAGAGAGTAAAGAGGAAAAAGACAGAGGGAGTAGAGAGAAGGAGAGAATTAATGCATAGTATACCAGAGAAAACACATTCAGATGTAGAGTTAAAAGTCAACAAGACAAACCATCATTCAAATAGGTCCCTTCTGCAATCTGTCACCGTCTCTGCTGTTAAATGGCCTTAATTGCAGTCAACAGAGAAAGTGTGTGTGACAGCATGCGCACAGGTGTGTGTGAAATGTCCTGTTGTGTGAGAGTAGTGCAGTCTAAATATACTCCACACACACACAGATAGAGAGAGAGAGAGAAAAGGAGCTAGAGAGAGAGCTATAAAGGGGTGGGGTCGGGGGGAAGGAGAGTGTCAAGGTGGGGTGGGGGGAAGGAGAGGGTCAGGGTGGGGTGGGGGGGAAGGAGAGGGTCAGGGTGGGGTGGGGGGAAGGAGAGGGTCAGGGTGGTGTGAGGGGAAGGAGAGGGTCAGGGTGGGGTGGGGGGGAAGGAAAGTGTCAGGGTGGGGGGAAGGAAAGTGTCAGGGTGGGGTGGGGGGAAGGAGAGGGTCAGGGTGGTGTGAGGGGAAGGAGAGGGTCAGGGTGGTGTGAGGGGAAGGAGAGGGCCAGGGTGGGGTGGGGGGGAAGGAAAGTGTCAGGGTGGGGGGAAGGAAAGTGTCAGGGTGGGGTGGGGGGGAAGGAGAGGGTCAGGGTGGGGTGGGGGGAAGGAGAGGGCCAGGGTGGGGTGGGGGGAAGGAGAGGGTCAGGGTGGTGTGAGGGGAAGGAGAGGGCCGGGGTGGTGTGAGGGGAAGGAGAGGGCCAGGGTGGGGTGGGGGGGAAGGAAAGTGTCAGGGTGGGGGGAAGGAAAGTGTCAGGGTGGGGTGGGGGGGAAGGAGAGTGTCAAGGTGGGGTGGGGGGGGGAGGAGAGGGTCAGGGTGGTGTGAGGGGAAGGAGAGGGCCAGGGTGGGGTGGGGGGGAAGGAAAGGGCCAGGGTGGGGTGGGGGGGAAGGAGAGGGCCAGTGTGGGGTGGGGGGGAAGGAGAGGGCCAGGGTGGGGGGGAAGGAGAGGGCCAGGGTGGGGGGGGAAGGAGAGGGCCAGGGTGGGGTGGGGGGGGAAGGAGAGGGCCAGGGTGGGGTGGGGGGGGAAGGAGAGGGCCAGGGTGGGGGGAAGGAGAGGGCCAGGGTGGGGTGGGGGGGGAGGAAAGTGTCAGGGTGGGGGGAAGGAGAGTGTCAGGGTGGGGTGGGGGGGGGGGGGAAGGAGAGTGTCAAGGTGGGGTGGGGGGTGGGGAGGGAGGGCCAGGGTGGGGGGAAGAAGAGTGTCAGGGTGGGGTGGGGGGGAAGGAGAGGATCAGGGTGGGGTGGGGGGAACGAGAGGGTCAGGGTGGTGTGAGGGGAAGGAGAGGGCCAGGGTGGGGTGGGGGGGAAGGAAAGTGTCAGGGTGGGGGGAAGGAGAGTGTCAGGGTGGGGTGGGGGGGGGAGGAGAGTGTCAAGGTGGGGTGGGGGGTGGGGAGGGAGGGCCAGGGTGGGGTGGGGGGAACGAGAGGGTCAGGGTGGTGTGAGGGGAAGGAGAGGGCCAGGGTGGGGTGGGGGGGAAGGAGAGGGCCAGGGTGGGGTGGGGGGGAAGGAGAGGGCCAGGGTGGGGTGGGGGGGAAGGAGAGGGCCAGGGTGGGGTGGGGGGGAAGGAGAGGGCCAGGGTGGGGTGGGGGGGAAGGAGAGGGCCAGGGTGGGGTGGGGGGAAGGAGGGGGCCAGGGTGGGGTGGGGGGAAGGAGAGGGCCAGGGTGGGGTAGGGAAGGAGAGGACCAGGCCGCCTTGTTGGAATGGGATCAGTTCTACCTAATTAACTGCTACAGAAATATTTATCCAGGCTGTAGCTTGTCCAGCTATCATGATGTGTTTATGTGCAGGCTGTGTGTATGGGTGTACGGTCGCCAGGGAACGGGGGGTTGGGACGGGCAGAGGTGGGGGGTACAGGGGGTCTAGTTTCGCGGAGTTATTTGTGAGGGGTACAGGATTGGGGCTCCTCGCCTATCCCCAGCCCCCACTAGCACCAGGATCAGATGCATACCCCCCCACTCCCCTCCAGTGGTTGAAAAAGTACCCAATTGTCATATGAGTAAAAGTAAAGATACCTTAATAGAAAATGACTCAAGAAAAAGTGAAAGTCACCCAATATATTACTACTTAAATAAAAGTCTAAGGTTTTAAAAATACTTAAGTATCAAAAGTAAATATAATTGCTAAAATTACAAATAATAAAACATTCCTTATATTAAGCAAACCAGACGACACTATGTACTTTTTTTCCCATCTACAGATAGCCAGGGGCACACTCCAACACTCAGACATAATTTACAAACGAAGCCTTTGTGTTTAGTGAGTGCGCCAAATCAGAGGCAGTAGAGATGACCAGGGATGTTCTCTTGAGTGTGTGAATTTGACCATTTCCCTGTCCTGCTAAGCATTCAAAATGCACTTTTGGGTGTCTGTGAAAATGTATGGAGTAAAAAGTACATAATTTTCTTTAAGAATGTAGCGAAATAAAAGTTGTCAAAAATATAAATAGTAAAGTACAGATAACCCCAAAAGAATTTACACCACTGCTCCCCTCTATACCTTCCCCCTCCCCTTCACCCCTCCCCTCTCTACCCCCACTCCTCTGTACCCCCTACCATCACCTCACCATCTACTCCCCACCACCCCCACCTCCCTACTCCCCCCTCCCACCTCCCTACTCCCCCCTCCCACCTCTCTACTCCCCCCTCCCACCTCTCTACTCCCCCCTCCCACCTCTCTACTCCCCCCTCCCACCTCTCTACTCCCCCCTCCCACCTCTCTACTCCCCCCTCCCACCTCTCTACTCCCCCTTAATTTCTCTGCCCCTGTAAGATAAACGGACAGCTGGCCTCTAGGCACTCTGGGACCACAGCACGACAGCCGACAGAGGAGCACAGAATTGCGTGTGCGTGTGTGTCTCAGTGTGTTGGTGGGTGTGGATGTGACTGTGCGTGTGTGTCTCGGTCTGTGTGCGTGACTGTGTGTATGTGTGTGAGTGTGCGTGCGTGCGTGCATTCATGCATGACTTGGTCTTTTTGTGTGTGTCTGTGTGTGTTGGATGGCGAGCCTGGACTGGACACATGTCTGTGGGTTGTTTTTCTAGAGGAAAACATCTTTCCCTATTTAGTGTCACCACTTTCCTTTCCCCTATACCAGTTCCCCAACTGGTGCCCACGGGGGGGTTTATTTGGCTCTCCAAGTTTTCAGAGCAAAAATAAATACATTTAAAAAAGATGTAATTTGTATTTTATTTTCATTGTTGTACATAAAAGATTGTAAACATAACAGGAAATCTATTCCCCAGTATTCTCACACATAATAGAGAGACATGTGATGGTCTTTAAATGTAAGCAAGGTTTGAAATTATTATGTTTTAGTAAAACATATCTGTTTGGGCTTCTGAAGGACAATTTGCAGTCTAGAAATTATTTGTAATTATGCCCCCCCCCTTCCACTCAAGAGAAAATAAATCAGCCCGCACCTGAATCTAGTTGATGATCCCTGCCCTATATGGACTGGCCTAGTTATACTCTGATAAAAACCCCACTACATGACCTAATTCTGCCCTGTGGGCCAGACACACAACCTAATAACCAAGATGGCGTAGCAGTCAGACGTCTTTGTCTTGTCCCATGTACACTGCTCAAAAAAATAAAGGGAACACTTAAACAACACAATGTAACTCCAAGTCAATCACACTTCTGTGAAATCAAACTGTCCACTTAGGAAGCAACACTGATTGACAATAAATGTAACATGCTGTTGTGCAAATGGAATAGACAAAAGGTGGAAATTATAGGCAATTAGTAAGACACCCCCAAAAATGGAATGGTTCTACAGGTGGTGACCACACACCACTTCTCAGTTCCTATGCTTCCTGGCTGATGTTTTGGTCACTTTTGAATGCTGGCGGTGCTCTCACTCTAGTGGTAGCATGAGACGGAGTCTACAACCCACACAAGTGGCTCAGGTAGCGCAGTTCATCCAGGATGGCACATCAATGCGAGCTGTGGCAAAAAGGTTTGCTGTGTCTGTCAGCGTAGTGTCCAAAGCATGGAGGCGCTACCAGGAGACAGGCCAGTACATCAGGAGACGTGGAGGAGGCCGTAGGAGGGCAACAATCGAGCAGCAGGACCGCTACCTCCGCCTTTGTGCAAGGAGGTGCACTGCCAGAGCCCTGCAAAATGACCTCCAGCAGGCCACAAATGTGCATGTGTCTGCTCAAACGGTCAGTAACAGACTCCATGAGGGTGGTATGAGGGCCCGACGTCCACAGGTGGGGGTTGTGCTTACAGCCCAACACCGTGCAGAACGTTTGGCATTTGCCAGAGAACACCAATATTGGCAAATTCGCCACTGGCGCCCTGTGCTCTTCACAGATGAAAGCAGGTTTACACTGAGCACATGAACACATGTGACAGACGTGACAGAGTCTGGAGACGCCGTGAAGAACGTTCTGCTGCCTGCAACATCCTCCAGCATGACCGGTTTGGCGGTGGGTCAGTCATGGTGTGGGGTGGCATTTCTTTATGGGGCCGCACAGCCCTCCATGTGCTCACCAGAGGAAGCCTGACTGCCATTAGGTACCGAGATGAGATCCTCAGACCCCTTGTGAGACCATATGCTGACACATGCACATTTGTGGCCTGCTGGAGATCATTTTGCAGGGCTCTGGCAGTGCTCCTCCTTGCACAAAGGCGGAGGTAGCGGTCCTGCTGCTGGGTTGTTGCCCTCCTACGGCCTCCTCCACGTCTCCTGATGTACTGGCCTGTCTCCTGGTAGCGCCTCCATGCTCTGGACACTACGCTGACAGACACAGCAAACCTTTTTGCCACAGCTCGCATTGATGTGCCATCCTGGATGAACTGCGCTACCTGAGCCACTTGTGTGGGTTGTAGACTCCGTCTCATGCTACCACTAGAGTGAGATCACCGCCAGCATTCAAAACTGACCAAAACATCAGCCAGGAAGCATAGGAACTGAGAAGTGGTGTGTGGTCACCACCTGCAGAACCATTCCATTTTTGGGGGTGTCTTACTAATTGCCTATAATTTCCACCTTTTGTCTATTCCATTTGCACAACAGCATGTGAAATTTATTGTCAATCAGTGTTGCTTCCTAAGTGGACAGTTTGATTTCACAGAAGTGTGATTGACTTGGAGTTACATTGTGTTGTTTAAGTGTTCCCTTTATTTTTTTGAGCAGTGTATATATATGCTTTTATATATTTTTCTTCGCATTCTTTTTAATATTTTTCCTAAACCTCAACTTCAAAATACTCTCCTGCAACCCGCCTCGCCCAATGTGGTGTGGATCTGGTTTTTTCTAAAGTATTTCTACTTCAATCGGAACTGGAATCCCTCAACTGAAGCTAGCTAGCTAACTAGCTACCAGCTACCAGTCAGCTATACACTGCTAGCGGTCATCAGCTAACCTTTAGCTCGGAAAGCTCTTGCCAGTTCGTTCAACGCGTTTCAAACCAGAGCATAACGGAACTATTTTTCTCTCCATATCCCCGGATTCCTACCGTAAACTCTGAACCTTTTCACCTGGACCATTGCAGCTAGCTAACCGCAACCCGAGTTGACTACTCCTGGCTAACGTTTCCGTTCCGTAGCAAGCACCAATTAGCCTGGAGCTAGCCCATGCTAGGCCAATCTCCAAGCGAGGGCTACTGGGCTACTCCTGAAGCCCACTCCTCGGCTACAATATCCGGACCCCTTCTACTGCCGGTACGGGGCACGGAACCCCGCCGATCCTTCACGACTGGAATACCGACATAATCTGCCCGAGGATCCCAACAGGCCCCTCAGGCGCAACGTCCCCTGAATGCCCATTCTGCTAACCGTGGCCTGCTAGCTATCTAGAGCATATTGGACTGTTAGCTGATCCATCGGCCAGTTTCTTGGACCCCTCTGCTACTTGGAACCCTACTAATTCCACGACTGGTCTAACGACGTCACCGCACGAGGAGGCAAAAACAGACTTTCCCCCATCGCGACGTCCCTCTAAGGCCCTTCTGCTAACTTGCTAGCCCCGGCCTGCTAACTGCTAGCCCCGGCCTGCTAACGGCCTGAATCGCTGTGTCCCCAGCCAGGCCAACCACTCACTGGACCCATACGATTCACTTGGCTGCGCATGCCTCTCACTAATATCAATATGCCTTGTCCATTACTGTCCTGGTTAGTGATTACTGTCTTATTTCACTGTAGAGCCTCTAGCCCTGCTCAATATGCCTTAACCAACCATGTTGTTCCACCTCCCACATACGCGATGACATCACCTGGTTTAAACGTCTCTAGAGACTATATCTCTCTCATTTCTCAATGCCTAGGTTTACCAATGTACTCTCTTCCTACCATACCTTTGTCTGTACATTATGCCTTGAATCTATGCTATCGTGCCCAGAAACCTGCTCCTTTTACTCTCTGTTCCGAACGTGCTAGATTGCCAGTTCTTATAGCCTTTAGCCGTACCCTTATCCTACTTCTCATCTGTTCCTCTGGTGATGTAGAGGTTAATCCAGGACCTGCAGTGCCTAGCTCCAATCCTACTCCCCAGGTGCTCTCATTTGTTGACTTCAGTAAACGTAAAAGCCTTGGTTTCATGTATGTTAAAATTAGAAGCCTACTCCCTAAGTTTGCTTTATTCACTAGCACATTCTGCCAACCCGGATGTCTTAGCCGTGTCTGAATCCTGGCTTAGGAAAACCACCAAAAACCCTGTAATTTCCATCCCTAACTATAACATTTTCTGCCAAGATAAAACTGCCAAAGGGGGCGGTGTTGCAATCTACTGCAAAGACAGCCTGCAGTGTTCTGTCTTACTAGCCAGGTCTGTACAAAACAATTCAAGCTTCTACTTCTAAAAATTCACCTTTCCAGAAACAAGTCTCTCACCGTTGCTGCTTGCTGTAGACCACCATCTGCCCCCAGCTGTGCCCTGGACACCATATGTGAATTGATTGCCCCCCATCTATCTTCTGAGCTCGTGCTGCTAGGTGACCTAAACTGGGACATGCTTGACACACCGGCCATCCTACAATCTAAGCTTGATGCCCTCAATCTCACACAAATTATCAATGAACCTACCAGGTACAACCCCAAATCTGTAAACAGGGGCACCCTCATAGATATCATCCTAACTAACTCGCCCTCCAAATACACCTCTGCTGTTATCAACCAAGATCTCAGCGATCACTGCCTCATTGCCTGCATCCGTAATGGGTCTGCGGTCAAACGACCACCCCTCATTGCTGTCAAACGCTCCTTAAAACACTTCAGCGAACAGGCCTTTCTAATCGACCTGGCCGGGGTATCCTGGAATGAAATTGACCTCATCCCATCAGTAGAGGATGCTTGGTTATTCTTTAAAAGTGCCTTCCTCACCATCTTAAATAAGCATGCTCCATTCAAAAAATGTAGAACCAGGAATAGATATATCCCTTGGTTCACTCCAGACCTGTCTGCCCTTGACCAGCAAAAAAACATCTTGTGGCGTTCTGCATTAGCATTGAATGGCCCCCATGATATGCAACTTTTCAGCGAAGTTAGGAACCAATATACACAGGCAGTTAGGAAAGCTAAGGTTAGCTTTTCAAACAGAAATTTGCATCCTGTATTACAACCTCAAAAAAGTTCTGGGACACTGTAAAGTCCGTGGAGAATAAACACTGTCACTACTGATAAATGCACAATAATTGAGAATTTAAATAAGCATTTTTCTACGGCTGGCCATGCTTTCCACCTGGCTACCCCTAACCCGGTCAACAGCCCTGCGCTCCCCACAGCAACTCGCCCTGGCCTCCCCCACTTCTCCTTCACCCAAATCCAGATAGCTGATATTCTGAAAGTGCTGCAAAATTTGGACCCCTACAAATCAGCCGGGCTAGACAATCTGGACCCTCGCTTTCTAAAATTATCTGCCAAAATTGTTGCAACCCCTATTACCTGCCTGTTCAACCTCTCTTTCGTATTGTCTGAGATTCCCATAGATTGGAAAGCTGCCGCGGTCATCCCCCTCTTCAAAGGGGGAGACACTCTAGACCCAAACTGCTACAGACCTATATCTATTCTACCCTGCCTTTCTAAGGTCTTTGAAAGCCAAGTTATCAAACAGATTACCGACCACTTCGAATCTCACTGTACCTTCTCTGCTATGCAATCTGGTTTCAGAGCTGGTCATGGGTGCACCTCAGCCGCGCTCAAGGTTCTAAACGATATCATAACCTCCATCGATAAGAGACAATACTGTGCAGCTGTATTCATAGACCTGGTCAAGGCTTTCGACTCTGTCAATCACCACATTCTTATCGGCAGACTCAACAGCCTTGGTTTCTCAAATCAATGCCTCGCCTGGTTCACCAACTACTTCTCAGACAGAGTTCAGTGTGTCAAATCGGAGGGCCTGTCGTCCGGACCTCTGGCAGTATTCATGGGGGTACCACAGGGTTCAATTCTCGGTCCGACTCTCTTCTCTGTATACATCAATGATGTCGCTCTCGCTGCTGGTGATTCTTTGATCCACCTCTGCACAGACAACACCATTCTGTATACATCTGGCCCTTCTTTGGACACTGTGTTAACTAACCTCCAGATGAGCTTCAATGCCATTCAACTCTCCTTCCGTGGCCTCCAACTGCTCGTAAATGCAAGTAAAACTAAATGCATGCTCTTCAACCGTTCGCTGCCCGCACCTGCCCGCCTGTCCAGCATCACTACTCTGGACGGTTCTGACTTAGAATATGTGGACAACTACAAATACCTAGGTGTCTGGTTAGACTGTAAACTCTCATGTAAGCCAATTCTTCCTTTGGCCGCCTCTCCTTCCAGTTCTATGCTGCCAATGACTGGAACGAACTGCAAAAATCTCTTAAGCTGGAGACTCTTACCTCCCTCACTAGCTTTAAGCACCAGCTGTCAGAGCAGCTCACAGATCACTGCACATGTACATAGCTCATCTGTAAATAGCCCATCCAATCTACCTCATCCCCATACTGTATTTATTTATTTATCTTGCTCCTTTGCACCCCAGTATCTCTACTTGCACATTCATCTTCTGCACACCCTACCATTCCAGTGTTTAATTGCTATATTGTAATTACTTCGCCACCATGGCTTATTTATTGCCTTACCTCTCTTATCCTACCTCATTTGCACATGCCGTATATAGATTTTTCTACTGTATTATTGATTGTATGTCTGTTTATTCCATGTGTAACTCTGTGTTGTTGTATGTGTCAAACTGCTTTGCTTTATCTTGGCCAGGTCGCAGTTGCAAATGAGAACTTGTTCTCAACTACCCTACCTGGTTAAATAAAGGTGAAAAAAATAAGACATTTTAACTACACTTACTAATATGTAACTATAGAATTATCCATGAAGCAGAATAAGGATTTGACTTTTATGCTGAGTGTTGGTAGAACTAAACGTAATGGGAGGGAGGTGGTTACATCTAGAGCTCATCTTCTACATTTTCATGGATTTAAAACAAACACTGATTTCAACATTTGCAACCAAATCAAACTGTTTTGAAACGAGCAGGTGTCCTACTTTTAACTGCTGACCTATTTGAGATGGATCCAGTTCAGGTGTGTGTGTGTGTCTCAGGCCTTTCACAAGAGTAATGGGTGTATGTGACTGACTGTGAACATATGGGCTTGTGTAACCGTCTGTGTGCACGTGTGTGTGTTCTAGTTAGTTAGGGGGTTGTGTACCCATGCCTTTTAAGGTGTTACATGCTAAGGTGTGAACCATATTGGGACATCTGAAACCCTGGACAGGGATCGCCATTTTGGTCATGATAGCACCATCGCCCCGTACCCCTTCTCAACACGTAACCCTTACCCCAGAATCAGGTCACGCGTCTGAGTGGCTCTCGGTGTGTATACTGCCAGTGTGTATAGCGTGTGTATATTTGTATCTCAATACTGCCAGTGGGAGCACAGAGACAGGAGCTGTGCCAATAGTGTGAACATGACTCTTAGCTGTATCTCTATAAAGCACCTCTTCTACCAGCCATAACTCTATACAGCACCTCTTCTACCAGCCATATCTCTATACAGCACCTCTTCCACCAGCCATATCTCTATACAGCACCTCTTCTACCAGCCATAACTCTATACAGCACCTCTTCTACCAGCCATAACTCTATACAGCACCTCTTCTACCAGCCATAACTCTATACAGCACCTCTTCTACCAGCCATAACTCTATACAGCACCTCTTCTACCAGCCATAACTCTATACAGCACCTCTTCTACCAGCCATAACTCTATACAGCACCTCTTCTACCAGCCATAACTCTATACAGCCCCTCTTTTACCAGCCATAACTCTATACAGCACCTCTTCTACCAGCCATAACTCTATACAGCACCTCTTCTACCAGCCATAACTCTATACAGCACCTCTTCTACCAGCCATATCTCTATACAGCCCCTCTTCTACCAGCCATAACTCTATACAGCACCTCTTTTACCAGCCATAACTCTATACAGCCCCTCTTCTACCAGCCATAACTCTATACAGCACCTCTTTTACCAGCCATAACTCTATACAGCACCTCTTCTACCAGCCATAACTCTATACAGCACCTCTTTTACCAGCCATAACTCTATACAGCCCCTCTTCTACCAGCCATAACTCTATACAGCACCTCTTCTACCAGCCATAACTCTATACAGCACCTCTTCTACCAGCCATAACTCTATACAGCCCCTCTTCTACCAGCCATAACTCTATACAGCACCTCTTCTACCAGCCATAACTCTATACAGCCCCTCTTTTACCAGCCATAACTCTATACAGCACCTCTTCTACCAGCCATAACTCTATACAGCACCTCTTTTACCAGCCATAACTCTATACAGCACCTCTTCTACCAGCCATAACTCTATACAGCCCCTCTTTTACCAGCCATAACTCTATACAGCACCTCTTCTACCAGCCATAACTCTGGGTGCAAAACTAACAGCTGGTCCTAATTCAATTCCCGTTCTGTAATCTTTCTGGTTATGTAACTGACGGGGCCAAATGTTAACTGTCTAACTACAGTAGTACACTCCAACCCAGCTGGTGGAGACATTGACGTTTCACATATTCTCACCTTCTCAAGGATTATTGCCTGTGTGTGTGTGTGTGTGTAGTGTGTCCAGTTTCACCTTCTCCTTGGCCACCTTGTGCGAGAATGGACAGGTCCCATCCGTCTGCTTACATGTACCCCTCAGGAACCTGCAATGGGAAGAGTCTTCAGGTCACAGAGCAGCCAATCAGAGAGCCAATACAGCTGTACATGGTTGTGTTTAGGTGTGTTACCTGGTACAGAGCAGCCAATCACAGAGCCAACAGCTGTACATGGTTGTTTTTAGGTGTGTGTTACCTGGTACAGAGCAGCCAATCACAGAGCCAACACAGCTCTACATGGTTGTTTTTAGGTGTGTGTTACCTGGTACAGAGCAGCCAATCACAGAGCCAACACAGCTCTACATGGTTGTTTTTAGGTGTGTGTTACCTGGTACAGAGCAGCCAATCACAGAGCCAACACAGCTGTACATGGTTGTTTTTAGGTGTGTGTTACCTGGTACAGACGGCGACCTTATCAGGATCATGGATGTAGGGGCAGGTGTTGCCACGGTTACACTTTCCAAAGCGGTTGAAGTACATGCAGTACTGTTTCTGGGTCTTCTTCTGACGAGCGTGTCTGATGATGGCTAGACTCCTCTGAACCGCACGACTGGGGGACAGAACACACACAATCAACAGTCATGTTCCAAACTGATCAGAGCGGTAGATCTCGGCTTGCATTTTGACTCAGAAAAGTGATCTTGACTCAGAAAAGTGATCTTGACTCAGAAAAGTGATCTTGACTCAGAAAAGTGATCTTGACTCAGAAAAGGTTGGTGACCACTGGTATACACCATCCAACCAAATGCTTACTTGCAGGTTCCTTCTCCACAAGCCAACAACAATAAGAAATGATAAAAGATAAGAATTTGAACATAAAATAAATGGCTCAGTAGAATATAATAAACATGTTAGCATCAGTATAATACATGAAGGCACAATTCATAGTCCAGGATTTACACATGTTCTGGGGAAGGGGGGATTGGAGGGAGCAAGTGGTTTTTCTATTGTGCAGTATTTAGCAATCATAATATGAGTCTTGTAGCAGCAGTGTGTGTGTACTAAAGTGCCTACCTGGCCACAAAACGAGTGCTGGATGGCCGGAAGAAAGTACTCGAGGTGGTGGGGGACATCTCCTGTGGATTAGACCATCTCACTGTTCGGGAAAATAGACAATGGAATCAGAGAAAAGACAGCCTTTATAAAGACCAAAACATAACCAACTCAAATTGGGTCAAATGGCGTTATTAATACACCACTGTGACTGACACATTTTGTGTGTGTGCCTGTCCATGCATGTGTTTGTGTAGTCAGCACTGGGGCTGCACACTGTGTGCCCACACAGGCAGATAGCCGTCAGGTCATTGCATCTAGCTCGTCTGTGTGGTGAGATGGGGCCAGCACCAGCCGAAGCCAAACGTGACATCCAGTACAGTCTGAGAACATGGGACAGATGGGGTACAGGCGGGGAGTGAATGAGAGAGGGGGAAGCTACGGAGGCCTGGTACCTATCCAAGCCTCTAGTTTTGGAGGGAGGGAGGGCGGGAACGAGATATGGTGTAAGACAGAGGGGGTAAGGTAAAGAGGCTTGACACTTATCCAAGTCTCTAATTTTGGAACATTTCAGGTGTAAGAGATATCCTCCTCATCAGTATGTGATCTTGGCACTATGACGGGAGGCCACTGGCAGAATATCAGGACCAGAAGAGTGTAATCTCAGCTAACTGGACTGGTGAGATCTGAAATCATGGTGGTGGACACTGAAGGCGTGTTCAGACCATGCGGGAATGTCTGTGTGTTTATCAAGAGGCGGGTCACGAGCTGTGGGAACAGAACGGAACTCCAATTCCAGCCACAGGTTTTGACAGAGAGAGAGAGAGAGAGACAGCCAGCCAGCGAGCGAGAGCGAGAAAGAGGGAGCGAGCAGCTCAGGTCTGGGTTTAATCTGTGTCGTTTCCCCCCCTCCCTCCTGTCCCAGTGACAGATTACAGCTTTATTATTTCAGATGGCTAACACACACCACACCTCATACACTACATTACCAAAAGTATGTGGACACTTGCTTGTCGAACATCGCATTCCAAAATCATGGGGATTAATATGGCGTTGGTCACCCCTTTGCTGCTATAAAAGCCTCCACTCTTCTGGGAAGTCTTTCCACTAGATGTTGGAACATTGCTGAGTGGACTTGCTTCCATTCAGCCACAAGAGCATCAGAGGGCACTGATGCTGGGCAACTAGGCCTGGCTCGCAGTTGGCGTTCCAAATAATCCCAAAGCTATTCGATTAGGTTGAGGTCAGGGGCTCTGTGCAGGCCAGTCAAGTTCTTCCACACCGATCTCGACGTCACTTGTGCACGGGGGCATTGTCACGCTGAAACAGGAAAGGGCCTTCCCCAAACTGTTGCCACAAAGTTGGAAGCACAGAATCATATAGAATGTCATTGTATGGAGTAGCGTTAAGATTTCCCTTCACTTGGAAGAGGCCTAGCCCGAATCATGAATAACAGCTCCAAACCAGTATTTCTCCTCCACCAAACTTTACAGTAGGCACTATGCATTGGGGCAGGTAGCATTCTCCTGTTATCCACCAAACCCAGATTCATCCGTTGGACTGCCAGATGGTGAAGTGTGATTCATCACCCTAGAGAACGTGTTTCCACTGCTCCAGAGTCAATTGGCAGCGCGCTTTACACCCCTCCAGCTGACGCTTGGCATTGTGCATGGTGATCTTAGGCTTGTGTGCGGCTGTTGGGCCATAGAAACTCATTTCATGAAGCTCCTGACAAACAGTTATTGTGCTGACGTTGCTTCCAGAGGCAGTTTGGAACTCTGTAGTGAGTGTTGCAACCGAGGACAAACGATTTTTAACCGCTACACGCTTCTGCGCTCATACTAGCCGTAGTGCCACCAGCTAGGCCTGGTGGCGTTACGCTAGACCTGGTGGCGCTACGCTAGGCCTGGTGACGCTACGCTAGGCTGGGCCTGGTGGCGCTACGCTAGGCTTGGCCTGGTGGCGCTACGCTAGGCTTGGCCTGGTGGCGCTACGCTAGGCTTGGCCTGGTGGCGCTACGCTAGGCTAGGCCTGGTGGCGCTACGCTAGGCTAGGCCTGGTGGCACAACGCTAGGTGCCACCAGGCCTAGCCTAGCGTAGCGTCACGAGGCCCAGCCTAGCGTAGCGCCACCGGGCCTAGCGTAACGCCACCGGGACTAGCGTAGCGCCACCGGGCCTAGCGCAGCGCCACCGGGCCTAGCGCAGCGCCACCGGGCTTAGCGCAGCGCCACCTGGCCTAGCGCAGCGCCACCAGGCCTAGCGCAGCGCCACCAGGCCTAGCGCAGCGCCACCAGGCTTAGCGCAGCGCCACCAGGCTTAGCGCAGCGCCACCAGGCCGAGTGTATTTTTGATTTTACCTTTATTTAACAAGGCAAGTTAGTTAAGAACAAAAAAAGAACAAAAGAACAGCAACACATGACAACACAGAATGGTAGCAACACAACATGACAACATGGTAGCAGCACAAAACACGGTACAAACATTATTGGGCACAGACAACATCAAAGGTCAAGTAGGTAGAGACAACAATACATCACACAAAGCAGCCACAACTGTCAGTAAAAGTGTCCATGATTGAGTCTTTGAATGAAGAGATTGAGTGTTTGTTGCAGTTTTGTTGCAGCTCGTTCCAGCCGCTAGCTGCAGCGAACTGAAAAGAGGAGCGACCCAGGGATGTGTGTGCTTTGGGGACCTTTAACAGAACGTGACTGGCAGAACAGGTGTTGTATGTGGAGGATGAGGGCTGCAGTAGATCTCTCAGACAGGGGGGAGTGAGGACTAAGAGGGTTTTATAAATAAGCATCAACCAGTGGGTCTAGCGACTGGTATATAGAGATAGCGTAGTGCCACCGGGCCTAGCGTAGTGCCACCGGGCCTAGCGTAGTGCCACCGGGCCTAGCGTAGTGCCACCAGGCCTAGCCTAGCGTAGCGTCACGAGGCCCAGCCTAGCGTAGCGCCACCGGGCCTAGCGTAACGCCACCGGGACTAGCGTAGCGCCACCGGGACTAGCGCAGCGCCACCGGGACTAGCGCAGCGCCACCGGGCCTAGCGCAGCGCCACCGGGCCTAGCGCAGCGCCACCGGGCCTAGCGCAGCGCCACCGGGCCTAGCGCAGCGCCACCGGGCTTAGCGCAGCGCCACCGGGCTTAGCGCAGCGCCACCGGGCCTAGCGCAGCGCCACCAGGCCTAGCGCAGCGCCACCAGGCTTAGCGCAGTGCTACCAGGCCGAGTGTATTTTTGATTTTACCTTTATTTAACAAGGCAAGTTAGTTAAGAACAAAAAAAGAACAAAAGAACAGCAACACATGACAACACAGAATGGTAGCAACACAACATGACAACATGGTAGCAGCACAAAACACGGTACAAACATTATTGGGCACAGACAACATCAAAGGTCAAGTAGGTAGAGACAACAATACATCACACAAAGCAGCCACAACTGTCAGTAAAAGTGTCCATGATTGAGTCTTTGAATGAAGAGATTGAGTGTTTGTTGCAGTTTTGTTGCAGCTCGTTCCAGCCGCTAGCTGCAGCGAACTGAAAAGAGGAGCGACCCAGGGATGTGTGTGCTTTGGGGACCTTTAACAGAACGTGACTGGCAGAACAGGTGTTGTATGTGGAGGATGAGGGCTGCAGTAGATCTCTCAGACAGGGGGGAGTGAGGACTAAGAGGGTTTTATAAATAAGCATCAACCAGTGGGTCTAGCGACTGGTATATAGAGATAGCGTAGTGCCACCGGGCCTAGCGTAGTGCCAGCGGGCCTAGCGTAGTGCCACCGGGCCTAGCGTAGTGCCACCAGGCCTAGCCTAGCGTAGCGTCACGAGGCCCAGCCTAGCGTAGCGCCACCGGGACTAGCGTAGCGCCACCGGGCCTAGCGCAGCGCCACCGGGCCTAGCGCAGCGCCACCGGGCTTAGCGCAGCGCCACCGGGCTTAGCGCAGCGCCACCGGGCTTAGCGCAGCGCCACCGGGCCTAGCGCAGCGCCACCAGGCCTAGCGCAGCGCCACCAGGCCTAGCGCAGCGCCACCAGGCTTAGCGCAGTGCTACCAGGCCGAGTGTATTTTTGATTTTACCTTTATTTAACAAGGCAAGTTAGTTAAGAACAAAAAAAGAACAAAAGAACAGCAACACATGACAACACAGAATGGTAGCAACACAACATGACAACATGGTAGCAGCACAAAACACGGTACAAACATTATTGGGCACAGACAACATCAAAGGTCAAGTAGGTAGAGACAACAATACATCACACAAAGCAGCCACAACTGTCAGTAAAAGTGTCCATGATTGAGTCTTTGAATGAAGAGATTGAGTGTTTGTTGCAGTTTTGTTGCAGCTCGTTCCAGCCGCTAGCTGCAGCGAACTGAAAAGAGGAGCGACCCAGGGATGTGTGTGCTTTGGGGACCTTTAACAGAACGTGACTGGCAGAACAGGTGTTGTATGTGGAGGATGAGAGCTGCAGTAGATCTCTCAGACAGGGGGGAGTGAGGACTAAGAGGGTTTTATAAATAAGCATCAACCAGTGGGTCTTGCGACTGGTATATAGAGATAGCGTAGTGCCACCGGGCCTAGCGTAGTGCCACCGGGCCTAGCGTAGTGCCACCGGGCCTAGCGTAGTGCCACCGGGCCTAGCGTAGTGCCACCGGGCCTAGCGTAGTGCCACCGGGCCTAGCGTAGTGCCACCGGGCCTAGCGTAGTGCCACCGGGCCTAGCGTAGTGCCACCGGGCCTAGCGTAGTGCCACCGGGCCTAGCGTAGTGCCACCGGGCCTAGCGTAGTGCCACCGAGCCTAGCGTAGTGCCACCGAGCCTAGCGTAGTGCCACCGAGCCTAGCGTAGTGCCACCGGGCCTAGCGTAGTGCCACCGAGCCTAGCGTAGTGCCACCGGGCCTAGCGTAGTGCCACCGGGCCTAGCGTAGTGCCACCGGGCCTAGCGTAGTGCCACCGAGCCTAGCGTAGTGCCACTGGGCCTAGCGTAGTGCCACCGGGCCTAGCGTAGTGCCACCGAGCCTAGCGTAGTGCCACCGAGCCTAGCGTAGTGCCACCGGGCCTAGCGTAGTGCCACCGAGCCTAGCGTAGTGCCACCGGGCCTAGCGTAGTGCCACCGGGCCTAGCGTAGTGCCACCGAGCCTAGCGTAGTGCCACCGAGCCTAGCGTAGTGCCACTGGGCCTAGCGTAGTGCCACCGGGCCTAGCGTAGTGCCACTAACAGCGCTACACACTATCATACGCCAACATGCATTCCCTCAGTGGTCTAGAACAACAATTGCACTCACATGCCTCTCGCTCTTTTGATCAGATTCTGTTTGTAACCCTTGCCTACAATGATTGGCACAGTGTATTTGTAAGGTGTGTATAGTACTTGTTCTGTTGATTGGCGCACTGGTTGTCATTGTGCGGGACAGCTTATTGGCTGAGACGCTGTAGAGGGTGCCACCGATCCAGCGCATGCTCCTCCCTCTACCTCTCCAGTGCTGGGCTGGGAGGTGCCTGTCCTGTCCCGGGGGACGCAGACGGCTCTGGAGTACACTCCTGGGGGGGGGGGGGGGGACAGATTGGCAAAGCGTTAGTAAAGTAAAGTAGGAATACACAGAACATCTTGTTTGAAACTTTTCACAATTCCAGGTTTTGGGGTGGTACTTCTATGGGAGGAAACTGAGGTGTGAAGGAAGGTGAAGGAAGGAACACAGTACTTGGATCTTTAGGAGAACTGCTGGGGAACACAGTACTTGGATCTTTAGGAGAACTGCTGGGGAACACAGTACTTGGATCTTTAGGAGAACTGCTGGGGAACACAGTACTTGGATCTTTAGGAGAACTGCTGGGGAACACAGTACTTGGGCCAAAAGACCATTCAGGTTAACCACAAAGTAGTTAGGAGTTAAATGATATTGCGCTGGTAATATGCTCACTGCCCCACCATACCTCCACCCCTTTTCTCTCGGCCTGTCTCTTCCACGATATCTCCCCACATCTCCCTCCTCTCTCTTCATGCCTCCCAGTCCAACTCTCCCTCCTTTCCTCTTTCCCTCCTCCTTCTCTCCCGTGTCACAGCACTCTGTTAAATTGCTGCCCTAATGGAAAGGACGGCAGTGTGGAAATGGAGAGAATTGAAAAGAGGAGGAAATCAATGAGATAATAGGTAGGAGGCCAGAGCAGGGAGGGCTGCCCAGGTCCCGAAGCAATGCATGGTGCCCAACAGACACACACACACATACAGTCCTAGTCACACACACCGTCGCGCACCGACGCACACGCACCAGCCTAAAGAATGCACACAACGACATCTAAACTCTAAGGAAGTCCCCCTCTGTGCTATGTGTGTGTTTAAAATAATGTGTGCATCTGTGTGTCTGTGTGTTTAAAATGGTGTGTGCATCTGTGTGCGTGTGTGTGATGTTGGAGGCAGGGGTGATGGGGATAAATTGCACTGGCCTGTCACTTGTGTTTGGGTGGGATTGGGGCTGGTGTGCATGGCGCAGGTCATCATTTACTGCTGGACTTCAAATGGGCTGGAAATGTGTTTGGAGCCAGAGTTCCTGACTCCCATTACAGAGAACAGAGAGGGGACCCACACTCACACACTACAACTAGCTCTACACTACACACTCAGAGACAAGCACACACACACAACCAAAACAATGGTCACACAATGACAGGTCCATGCAGTGGGGAGGCTGCATGTAGCAGAGAAAAGAAAGAAGGTACATCACAGATCCCCAGTTAGCTCCCTTTCTCACTCTACCACACCGGGCCATAACTCACCAGCAGAGACACTCAGTTTCACAAATACAAGATCAGTGTGTGCCCTACACAGGGCAACTGGAGCCAAGGGAGTCGTAATGGTGGCTAATGTAGGAGCAGTGACTGGCTCCCAGGGAGGCTTTAGCAGGGCCCCACAGCCAGGGGAGCCATTGTGGAGGTTAATGTGGATATGACATGAACACTTAACATAGACAGCAGTTAACCCTGACACATGGTGCAGGATAAGGGAGGGGTGAGGGAGCATTGGGGAAAATGTCAATGTGTGTGGAAGTGTGTGGTTGAGTGTGTATGAGTAAATGTGTGTGTGTGCATGTGTTCATACAGTTTGAGAGAATGTGTGTGTCTATAGCCTATACAAGAGAGTGTCTGCATGAGTGTGTTTGTGTGCGTGGGTGCGTGTGCTTATGTGTATGCATGTGTGTGTGTGTTTGTGTGTATGCATGCGTGTGTTTGCATGTAATTGAGTATAATTTGAGGTATGCAGCTGTCTGAATGAGTTCCCCCCCCTCCAGCACAACATCATTACTGATAACAGTCTCTGTGGGACCATATTAACTTCTATACACCACCCCTACTATCACCATGTAATCTCCCTATTAATGAGAGAGATGAGGAGAGAGGGAAGGAGGATGGAAGGGAGTAAAAGAGACGGAGAGAGGCTGGAAGTGAGAGAGACGGAGAGAGGCCGGGAGTGAGAGAGACGGAGAGAGGCCGGGAGTGAGAGAGACCGGGAGTGGGAGAGAGGCTATGAGTGGGAGGACGAGAGGGGCTGGGAGGCCGAGAGGGGCTGGGAGGGAGCAAGGCCGAGAGGGAGAGAGTCCGGGAGGCCGTGAGGAAGAGAGGCCGGGAGGGAGAGGGGGCCGGGAGGAAGAGAGGCCGGGAGGAAGAGATAGCCGGTGAGGGAGAGAGGGCCGGGAGGGAGAGAGGGCCGGGAGGAAGAGAGGCCGGGAGGAAGAGAGGCCGGGAGGGAGAGACCGGGCCGGGAGGGAGAGAGGCCGGGAGGGAGAGAGGCCGGGAGGGAGAGAGGCCGGGAGGGAGAGAGGCCGGGAGGGAGAGAGGCCGGGAGGGAGAGAGGCCGGGAGGGAGAGAGGCCGGGAGGGAGAGAGGCCGGGAGGGAGAGAGGCTGGGAGGGAGAGAGGCTGGGAGGTCCGGGAGTGAGAGAGGCCGGAACAAAATTCACAGAGAAATGTGATACATCTGTCATTCTCATTTCTCATTGAAAGTCTAAAAAGCGGTAGATCTCTTCTATGTGCGCTATTTTTATGCTATATTTCACAGCAGTTTAAATGGTACAATGATTTTCTACACTATTCTTGCTTGTTTTGTCATATAAACTGAAATTAGGCAAACTATTAGATCTTAACAACCAGGAAATAGTGGAGTGATTTCTGCATAGCGCATCTTTAACCACAATCATTCACATTACTTTAATAACATATTTCAGTTGTGTATATTACATTTATTTTATTTGATGACTATTATTTCATTCCAACATCTCATCTCTATAGAGCTGCTTCCTATGCTGTCTGACAAGATCACTTTTTTAGTAGTAAATAAGGCATATTTTTATGACTGCTGAATACTAACTATCAATTACTTAGATCATGTATTTTCAGGTAGAGATACCTCACGAAGCAACTGCTCTTTATCCCTATCGATCACGTCTTCTTGGATTATGGTCATTGTAGTTAATTACCACGTTTTTTTCCCGCCAAAACTACTGTATGCCAAATATTGGCCTGTTGGAAACTACAACTCCTTACTACATCGCACAGTTTGGGCTTGATCTGATTTATCTCTAGAGAAACTGCAGTTAGAAAAATGTGCATTGAGCAAAAAAATTTAAAAAACATGGAATTCAAATAATTGAACAGACATTGGTCAATTAGCTGTTTAAAAACTGAAAAATAACCGGTTTCGGTTAATCGCTCAGCACTAGCCCCAAGTGATACAACTATCCTAGAAAAGAGAGGGAGAACAGTTAGAGAAAGAGCAGCAGTGTCTCTTTATCCTCTCTTCTCTCTCCTTGACCTGTTCCCCGTGTTGCCCTTGACCCCCCAGCAAGAGATCTGTTATCAGAGCTCCTCTAGGTCTGTCTACCACACAAATCCTCCCCTGCCGGACTGCACGCTCGTTTCAGGGTGGAGCCCTTTCACAGCCACGCCGATATGCCACTCTGTCCCCCTAGGCCTGGGACACACACTCTCTGCATACACATCATCTCAATCACCATGGTGATTCTTTAATGAGACAAACAATGAGGCAGAATGAGGGGAGGTGTATTAGTGGGGACAAGAGAGATTCAGAGCTGGTGTGTGTGTGTGTGTGTGTGGGGGGGGGGGGGGTATGTGTGTGTGTGTGTGTGTGTGTGTGAGGTGGGGGAATATGCGTGTGGGGGGGGGGGGGGGAGTATGTGTGTGTGTGTGTGTGTTAGACATAAAGCAGAAATGTATTTACAGCCCAGGTAGATTGACCCCATAGACCATGATCCCACAGGGTTATAGGTGGTAAGTGGAGAGGGGAGGAAATAGAGAGACAAGGGGGAGAGAAGAGGGGAGGAAATAGAGAGAAAAGAGAGGAGAAGAAAGGAGGGGTGGAAATAGAGAGAAAAGAGAGAGAAGAGAGAGGAGGGGAGGAAAGAGAGGAGAGAGAGGGGAGGAAAGAGAGAGAAGAGAGAGGAGGAGAGGAAAGAGAGAGAAGAGAGAGGAGGAGAGGAAAGAGAGAGAAGAGAGGGGAGCAAAGAGAGAGAAGAGAGAGAGGGGAGGAAAGAGAGAGAATAGAGAGAGAGGAACTCCCTTGTGATTATATTCTGAGTGTTTGCATGCCTGTGAATGTGTGTGTGTGTGTGTGTGTGTGTGTGTGTGTGTGTGTGTGCCACTCTCACCATGCGCGACACACAGATGAAGGAAAGAGCGATTCAGCACTACTACTGCTGTTGATGAATGATCTGACTTTTGTTTTGGTGACAGGGAAGAATTTGGGGGTCGCGCAAGTGCTCTGAATAATGCTGCTCTGTTCTGTTCTGTTGGCCTGCAGCGAAAGCATTAGTAAGCTCATATTGGAAAAACAGTTACCCTTGGAACAGACTGAGCAGCACAAACAGTCATCTAGCCAATTCCTACAGCGAGGAGAGGAAGACTACACTCTGCCTAAAGCCATGCAGTTACAATGGTCCTAAACACGCATTAAGACAATGAAATCTACACTAACCACATGAGTGTAAGGGACTACTCTGAGCAAAACAACATCAAATGAAGACAAAGCAATCAGAAAGCTGGAGAAGACCCCAGGTATTGATGACAGCGTATCTGTGTAAGAGAGAGGGAAGACTAGAAGAGTGTGAATGAGAAGTAAAAACGTGAGAATAGAAAGTAAGAAGGGGTAGGTGAGTAAGTGATGATGGATCTGATAAGTAGTGAGTAGAGGAGTACATTGCGGTATGAGAAGGGAGGAGTGTGAGTAAGTGATGATGGATCTGATAAGTAGTGAGTAGAGGAGTACATTGCAGTATGAGAAGGGAGGAGTGTGAGTAAGTGATGATGGATCTGATAAGTAGTGAGTAGAGGAGTACATTGCAGTATGAGAAGGGAGGAGTGTGAGTAAGTGATGATGGATCTGATAAGTAGTGAGTAGAGGAGTACATTGCAGTATGAGAAGGGAGGAGTGTGAGTAAGTGATGGGATAAAGAAGAGAGCGTAGCAGCCTTTATTGCCTTGTCTCCCTCATCCTCTACTGATCAATACAGGAGCACTAAACGAGATGAGACCAGGGCACAACAGACCAGGTTGTGTGTGTGCGCGCGCCCGCGTGTCTCAACAGTAGTTCAAAATAAACCATCAACCATTATTAAACCCCAAAGAAAATTGAGAAGATGATAGTGAGCTAGAGGAAAAGGGGGAATGAGCATGGAGAATATGGATATGGAGACAGGGAAACATAGGGAGAGGATGATAACAGAGAAGATGATAGTGAGCTAGAGGAAAAGGGTGAATGAGCATGGAGAATATGGATATGGAGACAGGGAAACATAGGGAGAGGATGATAACAGAGAAGATGATAGTGAGCTAGAGGAAAAGGGTGAATGAGCATGGAGAATATGGATATGGAGACAGGGAAACATAGGGAGAGGATGATAACAGAGAAGATGATAGTGAGCTAGAGGAAAAGGGTGAATGAGCATGGAGAATATGGATATGGAGACAGGGAAACATAGGGAGAGGATGATAACAGAGAAGATGATAGTGAGCTAGAGGAAAAGGGTGAATGAGCATGGAGAATATGATATGGAGACAGGGAAACATAGGAAGAGGATGAAAACAGAGAAGATGAGAAGGAGAAAAACTAACGAGAGACAAATGGACAGACAAACAAAAATAAATATGGGCAGCAATAGAAAGATGCAGAGAGAAAGAGAGAAAGAAAGAGAAAGTGTGAGGGAGGTAACTAAGCGACAGAGTAGGAGAGACAAGGAGGGAAGGCTGGAGCGAGGAAGGGAGGGCAGTAATTTATCCTGGGGTGAGCTGCATGCTTTACGGCTTTCTTAATTCAACTCCTGCTACTATTAATGGACTTAATGTTGAGATGATATCTATTTTCTGGTGGTGGGGCTAAAATACGACAACCATTCACCCCCCCACCCAGACTCCCCCAGCACTCAATCAACCACAATAACCATTACTGCTGACACCACACTGAGGACCACATGACATGCTTGGTAGGGGATGGGTCACTTCCCTGGTCCTAGGTGGGAGACCAAAAGAAGGCAGAGAGAGGGGACTAAAGAGTGACAGGGGAGCTCAGATAGGTAAGAGGGAGGTGCCCACTGCCCATGTGTGGCTGGTGCTGGTCACTCTTTGCCAGAGGCATCAAGCCCCACCTTAGAAATGAGAATTAAACATATTTAGTCCCACAGCGACATGATGAGTGCGAGGCTACAGCTTGGGAATCTCTGAAGGACAATTAGGACCTTCCCCTGGGGTTCTGGAGCTCTGACAGAACCAATCAGGACCTTCCCTGTAGCTCTGGCAGAACCAATTAGGACCGTCCCCTGGGGTTCTGGAGCTCTGACAGAACCAATTAGGACCTTCCCCATGGGTTCTGGAGCTCTGGCAAAACCAATCAGGACCTTCCCTGGAGCTCTGGCAGAACCAATTAGGACCTTCCCCTGGGGTTCTGGAGCTCTGACAGAACCAATTAGGGTCTTCCCCCCTGGGATTCTGGAGCTCTGGCAGAACCAATCAGGACCTTCCCCTGGGGTCCTGGAGCTCTGGCAAAACTAATTAGGACCTTCCCCTGGGGTTCTGGAGCTCTGGCAGAACCAATTAGGACCTTCCCCTGGGGTTCTGGAGCTCTGGCAGAACCAATTAGGACCTTCCCCTGGGGTTCTGGAGCTCTGGGAGAACACACCACCACCTGCTCCTGAAAACACTGAATCCTTAGGACACTGATGATGACTGGGTGAGTGTGTACGATGAGACTGAAGCCTTAGGACACTGATGACTGGGTGAGTGTGTACGATGAGACTGAAGCCTTAGGACACTGATGACTGGGTGAGTGTGTACGATGAGCTAGAGATGGGGTAGTTCTAGTCAGTGGAGGGGTACGATGAGCCAACAGAGCTATAGATAAAAGGTTCAGGGGTGTTAGAGAATCAGACAGATTGAGGTAGGGAGGCGATGTAAGGAGGGCGGGGGGTACAAAGGACAGGAGGGGGAGGAAGAGTGGGGTACATAGGACAGGAGGGGGGTCTCTTCTCTCCCAGGGGACCGGTCCTGTCGCCCCGATCTCCAGACTTGGTGATATTTCACGGGATGTCGCGTGGCTCAAATTGAAAAACCCTTGATGAATCAATATTTACTGCAGCGGCTAAATGAATAGTAATAAGTCACCGGAGGCCCTAAATCTAGTCTAAGCCCCATGCAGCCAGGCCCACTGTTTCATCTACCTCAATCTGAATTACACAAATGAGATTCCACACACAGACGCAGGGGAATTAAGATAACTGTGCAACACACAAAACGGACAAACAGTAAGTAACAGAATCTTCCTAATGGGGAGAAACTACAGCATCTCTCCAAGCTGAAATACAACAGCCATGTGTGTCTATCTCTTCTGAGTTAGTGGCTGTTGTCTCACAGGGCTCCAGACACACACACACACACACACACACACACACACACACACACACACACACACACACACACACACACACACACACACACACACACACACACACACACACACACACACACACACACACACACACACACACACACACACCAGGTGGCCACGACTACAAAGACAAAACACACCCGCACTGCACTCCAACTGAACCCTGTATACTATGAATGTAACAGTGTGTGTGTGAGATATTCAACGGCTTGTAATCTCCTCCCACCACAGCCCATTGTGAGGCTTAGGGAAACAGGGTAGCATTAACACAAAGACATTTTAACATGCCTATCACAATAATACATTAACCAACTCCATAACCATATGACCTATTCATTACCAACGTAATAAAACCATAAGCCTATGTTAATAATCATAATACACCATTAACTGTTTAACTGTCCGTCCCATGGCAAGTAGGTCATGAATAACACATTAACTTATTGCCTGTCGCCCAATAATGACCTCATCATAAACATTCATTAACTCTCCCTCTGTCCCCCAGTTATGACTTCATAACATCTGTAGAACCCTTCCCATCATCTCATTCTATCGCTTCCATCATTCTGTTTCTGGTCTTTCGTTCTGTACGCCTCCCTCACAGAGAGTGAAAGGAAGACAGAATGGATAAAGAGAAGGGTTAAGTTAGAGCCCTGTAAATCACATGTACATCTCACCCATCACAAGTGCGTATTATGCTAATTAACGTAGCTTTATCTCAGTGGATTTCCCCACTCTAAGAATAAGAGAGCGTGATAGAAAAAAATGAGCGATAAAGAGAAAGGAGAAAGAGAAGAGAGATGGGGGGTGGTTTGCAATGACTTGTCCTGTTTCCATTGATCATCCTTGAGATGTTTCTACAACATGATTGGAGTCCACATGTGGTAAATTCAATTGATTGGACATGACTTGGTCTATAAACTCAGCAAAAAAAGAAACGTCCTCTCACTGTCAACTGCGTTTATTTTCAGCAAACTTAACATGTGTAAAAATTTGTGACTAACAGAAATTGAATAACGTGTCCCTGAACAAAGGGGGGTCCAAATCCAAAGTAACAGTCAGTATCTGGTTTGGCCACCAGCTGCATTAAGTACAGCAGTGCATCTCCTCCTCATGGACTGCACCAGATTTGCCAGTTCTTGCTGTGAGATGTTATCCCACTCTTCCACCAAGGCACCTACCTGCAAGTTCCTGGACATTTCTGGGGGAGGGGGATGGCCCTAGCCGTCACCCTCCGATCCAACAGGTCCCAGATGTGCTCAATGGCATTGAGATCCGGGCTCTTCGCTGGCCATGGCAGAACACTGACATTCCGGTCTTGCAGGAAATCACAAACAGAATGAGCAGTATGGCTGGTGGCATTGTCATGTCAGGATGAGCCTGCAGGAAGGGTACCACATAAGGGAGGAGGATGTCTTCTCTGTAACGCACAGCGTTGAGATTGCCTGCAATGACAACAAGCTCAGTCCAATGATGCTGTGACACACCGCTGTTGCCGGTGATGTCTGGTGAGGACCTGCCTTACAACAGGCCTAAAAGCCCTCAGTCCAGCCTCTCTCAGCCTATTGCGGACAGTCTGAGCACTAATGGAGGGATTGTGCGTTCCTGGTGTAACTCGGGGATTTGTTGTTGCCATCCTGTACCTGTCCCGCAGGTGTGATGTTCGGATGTACCGATCCTATGCAGGTGTTCTTACACGTGGTCTGCCACTGCGAGGACGATCAGCTGTCCATCTTGTCTCCCTGTAGCGCTGTCTTAGGTGTCTCACAATACGGACATCCCTGGCTACATCTGCAGTCCTCATGCCTCCTTGCAGCATGCTTAAGGCACGTTCACGCAGATGAGCAGGGACCCTGGGCATCTTTGTGTTTTTCAGAGTCAGTAGAAAGGCCTCTTTAGTGTACTAAGTTTTCATAACTGTGACCTTAATTGCCTACTGTCTGTAAGCTGTTAGTATCTTAACGAAGGGTACCAACAAATTTCTGCAGCATTGAAGGTCCCCAAGAACACGGTGGCCTCCATCATTTTTGAAAGGAAGAAGTTTGGAACCACCAAGACTATTCCTAGAGCTGGCCTCCTGGCCAAACTGAGCAATCGGGGGAGAAGGGCCTTTGTCAGGGAGGTGACAGGGAACCCAATGGTCACTCTGATAGAGCTCCGGAGTTCCTCTGTGGAGAAGGCGAGAACCTTCCAGAACGACAACCATCTCTGCAGCACTCCACCAATCAGGCCTGCATGGTAGAGTGGCCAGATGGAAGCCACTCCTCAATAAAAGGCACATGACAGCCCTCTTGGAATTTGCCAAAAGGCACCTAAAGACTGTCAGACCATGAGAAACAATATTCTATGGTCTGATGAAACCAAGATTGAACTCTTTGGCCTGAATGCCAAGCGTCACATCTGGAGGAAACCTGGCACAATACCTATGGTGAAGCAAGGTGGTGGCAGCATCATGCTGTGGGGATGTTTTGCAGCAGCAGGGACTGGCAGACTAGTCAGGATCGAGGGAAAGATGAACGGAGCAAAGTACAGAGAGAGATCCTTGATGAAAACTTGCTCCAGAGAGCTCAGGACCTCAGACTGGGCCGAAGGTTCAACTTCCAACAGGACAACGACCCTAAGCACACAGCTAAGACAATGCTGGAGTGGCTTCGGGACAAGTCTCTGTCCTTGAGCCCGGACTTGAACCCGATCTAACATGTCTGAAGACCTGAAAACAGCTGTGCAGCGAGGCTCCCAATTCAACCTGACAGAGCTTGAGATGATCTGCAAAGATTAATGGGATAAACTCCCTAAATACAGGTGTGCCAAGCTTGTAGTGTCATACCCAAGAAGAATAGAGACTGTAATCTCTGCCAAAGGTGCTTCAACAAAGTACTGAGTAAAGGGTCTGAATACTTATGTAAACGTGATATCAGTTTTTTAATACATTTGCAAAGATTTCTAAAAACTTGTTTTTGCTTTGCCATTATGGGGTATTGTGTGTAGATTGATGAGGGGGAAAAACGATGTAATCAATCATAGAATAAGGCTGTAATGTAAGAAACTGTGGAAAAAGAGACGGGGCCTGAATACTTTCCTAATGCACTCTATATACATTACATGACCAAATGTATGTGGACACCTGCTCATCGAACATCTCATTCCAAAATCATGAACATTAATATGGAGTTGGTCCCCTTTGCTGCTATAACAGCCTCCACTCTACTGGGAAGGCTTTCCACTAGATGTTGGAACATTGCTGCGGGGACTTGCGTCAATTCAGCCACAAGACCATTAGTGAGGTTACTGATGTTGGGTGATTTGGCCTGGCTCGCAGTCGGCGAAGGTGTTGGATGGGGTTGAGGTCAAGGCTCTGTGCAGGCCAGTCAAGTTCTTCCACACTGATCTCGGCAAACCATTTCTATATGGACCTTGCTTTGTGCATGGGAGCATTGTCATGCTGAAACAGGAAAGGGCCTTCCCCAAACTGTTGCCACAAAGTTGGAAGCATAGAATCATCTAGAATGTCATTGTATGCTGTAGCGTTAAGATTTCCATTCAGTGAAACTAAGAGGCCTAACCATGAAAAACAGCCCCAGACCATTATTCCTCCTCCACCAAAACGACAGACAGATTGTGAAGCGTGATTCATCACTCCAGAGAATGCGTTTCCACAGCTCTAGATTCCAATGGCGGGGAGCTTTACACCACTCCAGCAGATGCTTGGCATTGCGCATGGTGATCTTAAGCTTGTGTGTGGCTGCTCGGCCATGGAAACCCATTTAATGAAGCACCTGACGAACAGTTCTTGTGCTGACGTTGCTTCCAGAGGCAGTTTGGAACTCGGTATTGAGTGTTGGAACTGAGGACAGATGATTTTTACACGGGACGCGCTTTCGTACTCTGTGGTCCCGTTCTGTGAGCTTGTGTGGCCTACCACTTCGTGGCTGAGCTATTGTTGCTCATAGACGTTTCCACTTCACAATAACAGCACTTACAGTTGACCGGTGCAGATCAAGCAGGGAAGAAATTTAACGAACTGACTTGTTAGAAAAGGTGGCATCCTATGACGGTGCCACGTTAAATGTCACTGAGCTCTTCAGTACGGGCCATTCTACCGCCAATGTTTGTCTATGGAGATTGCATGGCTGTGTGCCCAATTTTATACACCTGTCAGCAACAGGTATGGCTGAATAGCCAAATCCATTCATTTGAAGGGGTGTCCATATACATTTGCATATATAGTGTATCATGTGGTTCACTGTTTATGTATCTGCGAGTGAGTGTGTGTGTTACCTGGCCGTCTGGATCCTCTTAGCTCTCCAAGAGAGGGTGTGGCTATAGTTGGCTGTGTGTGCGTTGTCTCCACCCAGGCGTGTCTCTATCTTATAGCGGGTCCTGAACACCCTCTGAAACGCCTGGCTACGCAGGGTCGGGAAGGCGGGACCTGGGGAGGAAAGAATTGACAGATCAAGAAACCAATACAGGACAGCATATGCACACGCCAATTTAAAATGTACAACATGCCCATGCACCACTGAGGGATTAGCTGGCAAGCCTGTGTTTAGAGTGTTGACAGATACAACAGCATCCATAGATGACAGACACCAACATATTTTCGTCTCCGTGAGACTTCTGATTAGATGATTTTTCTCCACCTCTCCTTCTAGAAGTCCTACAACTCAGTAGCAAGCAGGTGTGCTCTTTAACAAGCTTCACATGTAGAGACGGGAGAGAATAATAAAGGAGGAATATATATGAGCCTAATAAATCATAACTCCCCCTCTGCCTCTCTTTAAGTTTCATTCCTTATATCATTTTGTAGATCCATCATAGGAGAGGAGAAAAAAAGCTAAAGAATAGGACTGTTTGTTATTTATTTATCTGGGTGTGTATCCATCATATTGCTTTATGATGGTTGAGCTTGGCTGACATGCTGTGCTGGGTAAAGGATGGCATTTGCATCTGCGAGGATCTGAAACCGCTGCTTTACGCCAATTTACCAAACTAGAGGATTTATCAGAGCCAGGAGGATGTAGTATTCAGAATCAGGCAGTGTACTGTAAAGACTCAGGTAGAGTCGGATGACTGTGGAAGAATGAATAAGAGTGATGATTCTAAAGATCGGAGGACTGGGATGAATCCAGCGGAAATAGGATGTTGGTACAGTGGATTCTAATTTTAAAATAACTTTGGGATGATTCAAGAATTAATAGAATTTTGGGACAATTTCAGAATTGAAATAGACATGTGATGATTTTACAACTGAATCCTATAACTGAAAAACAAAAACATGGTGAAAAAAAGTCTTCCAGCAGAATCTCCCATAAATCACCTTCTGTTCACTCAAGACAAACCCTGAGAACCAGCAGTAGAAAAAGAGTGTGTAGGTGACAGAAAGAAACTCTCGCTCTCATCATCCCTGCTCCCCCTCTCTCGCGCTCCCTCCTTTACCACACATCTCTCACTGTGACAATAGTGTGTATTCTTAATGACTGAAGAAGGAGAAAGAGAAAGAGAGCGAAGGAGGGACGGGCAGAGTGCTACCCAACAACGTGCCTCCTCTACTAAATTTAAATTATCTGTATCAAATGTCTTTAATTGCCAATTGCTATGATTGTTGTCATGGTAATTATTTAATAACAAAGCATGACCAGGAAGCAAACAGCAGCTTGGAGGAATGACAAAACAATATATCTTTCTACCCCCTCCCCCTCTCTCTATTCTCCCATCCCAGGGACAGGGAGTGTGTCATTGTCAGGCAGCACACAGCTCTAGATCAGCTGTAGAATTCATCTCAGACAAACATTTACCTATGATCAAATCACTACACAGCATGCTGAGGCCTGCCCCAAACGCACACACTGACATGTATGCGCACACTCGCACGGGACCCGCACACACTAGGGCTGTTCCCGACAAAACAACATTTTGGGTCGACCGAGAGTCACCTGTTCTTTTGAACAATTAATTAGTATTCATTTTCAAATGTGTATTTTTTCATATACAGTGCATTTGGATATTATTCGGAACCCTTGACTTTTTCCACATTGTTACGCTACAGCCTAATTCTAAAATGGATTAAAAAAACATTTGCACACAATACCCCATAATGACAAAGCAAAAACAGGTTTTATTACAAATAAAAACAGAAATGCCCTTTGCTATGAGACTCGAAATTGAGTTCAGGTGCATCCTGTTTCCATTGATCATCCTTGAACTGTTTCTACAACTTGATTGGAGTCCACCTGTGGTAAATTCAATTGATTGGACATGGTTTGGAAAGGCACACACCTGTCTATACAAGGTCTCACAGTTGACAGTACATGTCAGAGCAAAAACCAGGCCATTAGGTCAAAGGAATTGTCCGTAGACCTCAGAGACATGATTGTGTCGACACACAGATCTGGGGAAGGGTACCAAAATACTTCTGAAGAATTAAAGGTCCCCAGGAACACAGTGGCCTCAATCATTCTTAAATGGAAGAGGTTTGGAATCACCAAGACTCTTCCTAGAGCTGTCTGCCTGGCCAAACTGAGCAGTCGGGGCAGAAGGGCCTTGGTCAGGGAGGTGACCAAGAACCCGATGGTCACTCTGACAGAGCTCCAGAGTTCCTCTGTGGAGATGGGAGAACCTTCCAGAAGGACAACCATCTCTGCAGCACTCCACCAATCAGGCCTTATGGCCAGACAAAAGGCACTCCTCAGTAAAAGGCACATGACAGCCAGCTTGGAGTTTGCCAAAAGGCCCCTAAAGAACTCTCAGACCATGAGACTGGAATATGTTCCAGGATTCATCTAATGGCATTGAGGAGTATACCACCTCAGTCATTGGCTTCATCAATAAGTGCATCGACGACATCGTCCCCACAGTGACCGTACGTACATATCCCAAACAGAATCCATGGATTACAGGCAACATCCGCATTGACCTAAAGGCTAGAGCTGCTGTTTTCAAGGAGCGGGACACTAATCCAGATGCCTATAAGAAATCCCGCTCTGCCCTCTGAACCATCAAACAAGCAAAGCATCAATACAGGATTAAGATTGAATCCTACTACACCGGCGCTGACGCTTGTCGGATGTGGCAGGGCTTGAAAACTATTACGGACTACAAAGGGAAAACCAGACGCGAGCTGCCCAGTGACACGAGCCTACCAGATGAGCTAAATGCCTTTTATGCTCGCTTCGAGGCAAGCAACACTGAAGCATGCACTAGAACACCAGCTGTTCTAGATGACTGTATGATAACGGTCTCAGTAGCCGATGTGAGCATGACCTTTAAGCAGGTCATCATTCACAAAGCCGCGGGGCCAGATGGATTACGAGGACGTGCACTGAAAGCGTGTGCGGACCAACTGGCAAGTGTCTTCACTGACATTTTCTGATATTTTCTTAACTCTTCTTGAACTGCACTGTTGGTTAAGGGCTTGTAAGTAAGCATTTCACGGTAAGGTCTACACTTGTTGTATTCGGCGCATGAGACAAATAAAGTTTGATTTGATTTTGTTTTGAGAAACAAGATTCTCTGGTCTGATGAAACCAAGATTAGCTCTTTGGCCTGAATGCCAAGCATCATGTCTGGAGGAAACCTGGCACCATCCCTTTGGTGAAGCATGATTTGGCAGCATCATGCTGTGGGGATGTTTTCAGCAGCAGGGATTGGGAGACTAGTCAGGATCGAGGCAAAGATGAACAGAGCAAAGTACAGAGAATCCTGCTCCAGAGCGGACCTCAGATGGGACGATGGTTCACCTTCCAACAGGACAACAACCCTAAGCACACAGCTAAGAAAACGCAGGAGTGGCTTCGGGACAAGTCTCTAAATGTCCTTGAGTGGCACAGCCAGAGCTCGGACATGAACACAATCTAACATCTCTGGATAGACCTGAAAATAGCTGTGCAGCGACGCTCCCCATCCAACTTGACAGAGCTTGAGAGGATCTGCAGCGAAGAATGGGCAAAACTCACCAAATACAGGTGTGCCAAGCTTGTAGCATCATACCTAAGAGTGAAGGCTGTAATCGCTGCCAAAGGTGCTTCAAAAAAGTAGAGTAAAGGGTCTAATGTGATAATGTAAATGTGATAATTTATATAATAAAGGAAATATCACATTTCCATAAGTATTCAGACTTATTTACTCTACTTTGTTGAAGCACCTTTGGCAGCGATTACAGCCATCAATCAGCATGAAAACAAGAACTAAATGGCATACCGTGATCCGGTGGCCTACATGATTACTTCTTATCCCTTGCACAAATAGCCTACAGCTGTCGGTCTTTCCAGAGCTCACTGGCGCAAGTTAATAGTTGATACAATGTTTCAAGTTCCTTGCAGACAGTCCATGCATAGCCAATGTGATTTATAGGATATTTATTTTTATCAGGATATTTGCTACCTGCAGACGGCAATGTTTTTATTTATTGTCTTTATGTAAGATACTTTTACATATTGGCAATGGAAGTTCATTTTAGATTTGTATAATTTTGATTTAGATTGAATTTTGATTAACCCCATGACATGTATTTTGAGATATGAAGACTATTAAACATTTAATTAAACTGCTCCACAAAAATGTGTATCTGAAAATCATAACTTGGCACGCTAAATGGAAAAGGTTGCCGACCGTTGGTGTAGCCTATACCGGCAACTTCAGGAGGGTAACACAGAATCTGTGAAGGCCAGCAGCAGAACAAGTATGAGTGTCGGATCGGGAACAGGTGTTTTTCTTCTGGTTAGGCTACATTGATCTCTGGCTCCCTCTTTTTAGTAATTTGCGTGTCTTCGTTTTTAATTGCAGTGCTTAAAGCATCAGACAAAGTAGCCTAAATATAGTTGATTATATTCAAACATAGGGTGTGTCTATACAGTACATTCGGAAAGTATTCAGACACCTTGACTTTTTCACGTTTTGTTAAGTTACAGCCTTATTTTAAAATGGAATAAAAAAATATTTAAAAAAATGATTCTCAACAATCTACACACAATACCCCATAATGACAAATCAAAAACAGGTTTTTAGAAATATTGGCAAATATATATAATTTTAAAAAAAGTTAACAAATAAATGTCATACCCTGATCCGGTGAAACCTCCGAAAATAGGCCTACATGATCAGGTTACACCGGATCGAGGTATGACCTTTATTTTATTTTTTTACATGCCGAGTGGTTATCGAAAGGGAGAGAACTACGTTGAGGAAATATTGTCATTGTCAACGGATGTAAAAACAGACTTTGTTTACTTGCTGATTGAGGTGAAGATTTTTTTTTTACTGAGAATCTCCACAGTGGTGGGGAGTTAAGACACAGAAATACTATCAGATCCACAAATGGGCACATTTCTAGGCCTACATTTGCGTGCAGGCCAGGTAGCCCAGGCCTACTTCTACAGTATGCGTAATGAGGTGTGCATCCTCACTAAAACTTTCTCTCACAAGTGTAGCCTTTGTTGTGCGCACCGCAAAAAACATGTCCACTCTGACAATGACAACGGTAAGACTGTAATAATAATAATAATATATATTGAATGCATTAACAGAAATTACCATAACCAAACAGACATTGTAGATTAGAAATGATGGTAATTAACGGTAAATGTACTACTGGTGTGCCATCCCTGCGGCCTCTGCAATGGACTAGTCCACTGAGACAGGTGTGAATCAGACAGTGTACCATTCATTTTTTATATTTGTCACTTGGTCGACCAACAGCATATCGACCAAACAATGGACCAGTCGACTAAATGGGGTCAGCCCTACCACGCACAAATGTTTCTTTTATTTTGTGTTATTGACTGTACATTTGTTTATGTGTAACTCTGCGTTGTTGTTGTGTCGCACTGCTTTGCTTTATCTTGGCCAGGTCGCAGTTCTCAACTGGCCTACCTGGTTAAATAAAGGTGAAGTAAAAAAATACTAAATAAAACAATTGTGTATGTATGAATGAGGTAAGTGTGTGTGTGTGTTAGGTAGTTTGGTTGTGCAGGATGAGTTGCATGGCCTGTAGTTCCTTCTCCCAGCAGTCATCTGTATTACAGTCACAGCTATTTGGGCCTCCTGGCAGATGACAGATAGGGCTTGTCACAGACTGCTGCCGTGCTGTGGCTCACACCCCATCCCTCTTACTGACTCCCCGCCTGTTTGTGTGGTGTGTGTCACACCCTACCCTCTTACCGACTCCCCGCCTGTTTGTGTGGTGTGTGTCACACCCTACCCTCTACATTTAGCCCTTCCTCAGTCCTATTCCAAACAGCCGAACACACCCCACCTAGTCCCAAACAGCCCGAACACAACCCACTTAGTCCCAAACACACCCCACCTAGTCCCAAACACACCCCACCTAGTCCCAAACACAGCCCACCTAGTCCCAAACACAGCCCACCTAGTCCCAAACACAGCCCACCTAGTCCCAAACACAGCCCACCTAGTCCCAAACACAGCCCACCTAGTCCCAAACACAGCCCACCTAGTCCCAAACACAGCCCACCTAGTCCCAAACACACCCCACCTAGTCCCAAACACACCCCACCTAGTCCCAAACACACCCCACCTAGTCCCAAACACACCCCACCTAGTCCCAAACACACCCCACCTAGTCCCAAACACACCCCACCTAGTCCCAAACACACCCCACCTAGTCCCAAACACACCCCACCTAGTCCCAAACACACCCCACCTAGTCCCAAACACCCCCCACCTAGTCCCAAACACCCCGAACACAACCCACTTAGTCCCAAACACACCCCACCTAGTCCCAAACACACCCCACCTAGTCCCAAACACAGCCCACCTAGTCCCAAACACAGCCCACCTAGTCCCAAACACACCCCACCTAGTCCCAAACACACCCCACCTAGTCCCAAACACACCCCACCTAGTCCCAAACACACCCCACCTAGTCCCAAACACACCCCACCTAGTCCCAAACACAACCCACCTAGTCCCAAACACACCCCACCTAGTCCCAAACACACCCCACCTAGTCCCAAACACCCCCCACCTAGTCCCAAACACCCCGAACACAACCCACTTAGTCCCAAACACAGCCCACCTAGTCCCAAACACAGCCCACCTAGTCCCAAACACAGCCCACCTAGTCCCAAACACAGCCCACCTAGTCCCAAACACAGCCCACCTAGTCCCAAACACAGCCCACCTAGTCCCAAACACAGCCCACCTAGTCCCAAACACAGCCCACCTAGTCCCAAACACAGCCCACCTAGTCCCAAACACAGCCCACCTAGTCCCAAACACAGCCCACCTAGTCCCAAACACAGCCCACCTAGTCCCAAACACAGCCCACCTAGTCCCAAACACAGCCCACCTAGTCCCAAACACAGCCCACCTAGTCCCAAACACAGCCCACCTAGTCCCAAACACAGCCCACCTAGTCCCAAACACAGCCCACCTAGTCCCAAACACAGCCCACCTAGTCCCAAACACAGCCCACCTAGTCCCAAACACAGCCCACCTAGTCCCAAACACAGCCCACCTAGTCCCAAACACAGCCCACCTAGTCCCAAACACAGCCCACCTAGTCCCAAACACAGCCCACCTAGTCCCAAACACAGCCCACCTAGTCCCAAACACACCCCACCTAGTCCCAAACACACCCCACCTAGTCCCAAACACACCCCACCTAGTCCCAAACACACCCCACCTAGTCCCAAACACACCCCACCTAGTCCCAAACACACCCCACCTAGTCCCAAACACACCCCACCTAGTCCCAAACACACCCCACCTAGTCCCAAACACACCCCACCTAGTCCCAAACACACCCCACCTAGTCCCAAACACACCCCACCTAGTCCCAAACACACCCCACCTAGTCCCAAACACACCCCACCTAGTCCCAAACACACCCCACCTAGTCCCAAACACAGCCCACCTAGTCCCAAACACAGCCCACCTAGTCCCAAACACACCCCACCTAGTCCCAAACACAGCCCACCTAGTCCCAAACACAGCCCACCTAGTCCCAAACACAGCCCACCTAGTCCCAAACACAGCCCACCTAGTCCCAAACACAGCCCACCTAGTCCCAAACACAGCCCACCTAGTCCCAAACACAGCCCAAACACAGCCCACCTAGTCAAGGGAAAACCAGACGCGAGCTGCCCAGTGACACGAGCCTACCAGATGAGCTAAATGCCTTTTATGCTCGCTTCGAGGCAAGCAACACTGAAGCATGCACTAGAACACCAGCTGTTCTAGATGACTGTATGATAACGGTCTCAGTAGCCGATGTGAGCATGACCTTTAAGCAGGTCATCATTCACAAAGCCGCGGGGCCAGATGGATTACGAGGACGTGCACTGAAAGCGTGTGCGGACCAACTGGCAAGTGTCTTCACTGACATTTTCTGATATTTTCTTAACTCTTCTTGAACTGCACTGTTGGTTAAGGGCTTGTAAGTAAGCATTTCACGGTAAGGTCTACACTTGTTGTATTCGGCGCATGAGACAAATAAAGTTTGATTTGATTTTGTTTTGAGAAACAAGATTCTCTGGTCTGATGAAACCAAGATTAGCTCTTTGGCCTGAATGCCAAGCATCATGTCTGGAGGAAACCTGGCACCATCCCTTTGGTGAAGCATGATTTGGCAGCATCATGCTGTGGGGATGTTTTCAGCAGCAGGGATTGGGAGACTAGTCAGGATCGAGGCAAAGATGAACAGAGCAAAGTACAGAGAATCCTGCTCCAGAGCGGACCTCAGATGGGACGATGGTTCACCTTCCAACAGGACAACAACCCTAAGCACACAGCTAAGAAAACGCAGGAGTGGCTTCGGGACAAGTCTCTAAATGTCCTTGAGTGGCACAGCCAGAGCTCGGACATGAACACAATCTAACATCTCTGGATAGACCTGAAAATAGCTGTGCAGCGACGCTCCCCATCCAACTTGACAGAGCTTGAGAGGATCTGCAGCGAAGAATGGGCAAAACTCACCAAATACAGGTGTGCCAAGCTTGTAGCATCATACCTAAGAGTGAAGGCTGTAATCGCTGCCAAAGGTGCTTCAAAAAAGTAGAGTAAAGGGTCTAATGTGATAATGTAAATGTGATAATTTATATAATAAAGGAAATATCACATTTCCATAAGTATTCAGACTTATTTACTCTACTTTGTTGAAGCACCTTTGGCAGCGATTACAGCCATCAATCAGCATGAAAACAAGAACTAAATGGCATACCGTGATCCGGTGGCCTACATGATTACTTCTTATCCCTTGCACAAATAGCCTACAGCTGTCGGTCTTTCCAGAGCTCACTGGCGCAAGTTAATAGTTGATACAATGTTTCAAGTTCCTTGCAGACAGTCCATGCATAGCCAATGTGATTTATAGGATATTTATTTTTATCAGGATATTTGCTACCTGCAGACGGCAATGTTTTTATTTATTGTCTTTATGTAAGATACTTTTACATATTGGCAATGGAAGTTCATTTTAGATTTGTATAATTTTGATTTAGATTGAATTTTGATTAACCCCATGACATGTATTTTGAGATATGAAGACTATTAAACATTTAATTAAACTGCTCCACAAAAATGTGTATCTGAAAATCATAACTTGGCACGCTAAATGGAAAAGGTTGCCGACCGTTGGTGTAGCCTATACCGGCAACTTCAGGAGGGTAACACAGAATCTGTGAAGGCCAGCAGCAGAACAAGTATGAGTGTCGGATCGGGAACAGGTGTTTTTCTTCTGGTTAGGCTACATTGATCTCTGGCTCCCTCTTTTTAGTAATTTGCGTGTCTTCGTTTTTAATTGCAGTGCTTAAAGCATCAGACAAAGTAGCCTAAATATAGTTGATTATATTCAAACATAGGGTGTGTCTATACAGTACATTCGGAAAGTATTCAGACACCTTGACTTTTTCACGTTTTGTTAAGTTACAGCCTTATTTTAAAATGGAATAAAAAAATATTTAAAAAAATGATTCTCAACAATCTACACACAATACCCCATAATGACAAATCAAAAACAGGTTTTTAGAAATATTGGCAAATATATATAATTTTAAAAAAAGTTAACAAATAAATGTCATACCCTGATCCGGTGAAACCTCCGAAAATAGGCCTACATGATCAGGTTACACCGGATCGAGGTATGACCTTTATTTTATTTTTTTACATGCCGAGTGGTTATCGAAAGGGAGAGAACTACGTTGAGGAAATATTGTCATTGTCAACGGATGTAAAAACAGACTTTGTTTACTTGCTGATTGAGGTGAAGATTTTTTTTTTACTGAGAATCTCCACAGTGGTGGGGAGTTAAGACACAGAAATACTATCAGATCCACAAATGGGCACATTTCTAGGCCTACATTTGCGTGCAGGCCAGGTAGCCCAGGCCTACTTCTACAGTATGCGTAATGAGGTGTGCATCCTCACTAAAACTTTCTCTCACAAGTGTAGCCTTTGTTGTGCGCACCGCAAAAAACATGTCCACTCTGACAATGACAACGGTAAGACTGTAATAATAATAATAATATATATTGAATGCATTAACAGAAATTACCATAACCAAACAGACATTGTAGATTAGAAATGATGGTAATTAACGGTAAATGTACTACTGGTGTGCCATCCCTGCGGCCTCTGCAATGGACTAGTCCACTGAGACAGGTGTGAATCAGACAGTGTACCATTCATTTTTTATATTTGTCACTTGGTCGACCAACAGCATATCGACCAAACAATGGACCAGTCGACTAAATGGGGTCAGCCCTACCACGCACAAATGTTTCTTTTATTTTGTGTTATTGACTGTACATTTGTTTATGTGTAACTCTGCGTTGTTGTTGTGTCGCACTGCTTTGCTTTATCTTGGCCAGGTCGCAGTTCTCAACTGGCCTACCTGGTTAAATAAAGGTGAAGTAAAAAAATACTAAATAAAACAATTGTGTATGTATGAATGAGGTAAGTGTGTGTGTGTGTTAGGTAGTTTGGTTGTGCAGGATGAGTTGCATGGCCTGTAGTTCCTTCTCCCAGCAGTCATCTGTATTACAGTCACAGCTATTTGGGCCTCCTGGCAGATGACAGATAGGGCTTGTCACAGACTGCTGCCGTGCTGTGGCTCACACCCCATCCCTCTTACTGACTCCCCGCCTGTTTGTGTGGTGTGTGTCACACCCTACCCTCTTACCGACTCCCCGCCTGTTTGTGTGGTGTGTGTCACACCCTACCCTCTACATTTAGCCCTTCCTCAGTCCTATTCCAAACAGCCGAACACACCCCACCTAGTCCCAAACAGCCCGAACACAACCCACTTAGTCCCAAACACACCCCACCTAGTCCCAAACACACCCCACCTAGTCCCAAACACAGCCCACCTAGTCCCAAACACAGCCCACCTAGTCCCAAACACAGCCCACCTAGTCCCAAACACAGCCCACCTAGTCCCAAACACAGCCCACCTAGTCCCAAACACAGCCCACCTAGTCCCAAACACAGCCCACCTAGTCCCAAACACACCCCACCTAGTCCCAAACACACCCCACCTAGTCCCAAACACACCCCACCTAGTCCCAAACACACCCCACCTAGTCCCAAACACACCCCACCTAGTCCCAAACACACCCCACCTAGTCCCAAACACACCCCACCTAGTCCCAAACACACCCCACCTAGTCCCAAACACACCCCACCTAGTCCCAAACACCCCCCACCTAGTCCCAAACACCCCGAACACAACCCACTTAGTCCCAAACACACCCCACCTAGTCCCAAACACACCCCACCTAGTCCCAAACACAGCCCACCTAGTCCCAAACACAGCCCACCTAGTCCCAAACACACCCCACCTAGTCCCAAACACACCCCACCTAGTCCCAAACACACCCCACCTAGTCCCAAACACACCCCACCTAGTCCCAAACACACCCCACCTAGTCCCAAACACAACCCACCTAGTCCCAAACACACCCCACCTAGTCCCAAACACACCCCACCTAGTCCCAAACACCCCCCACCTAGTCCCAAACACCCCGAACACAACCCACTTAGTCCCAAACACAGCCCACCTAGTCCCAAACACAGCCCACCTAGTCCCAAACACAGCCCACCTAGTCCCAAACACAGCCCACCTAGTCCCAAACACAGCCCACCTAGTCCCAAACACAGCCCACCTAGTCCCAAACACAGCCCACCTAGTCCCAAACACAGCCCACCTAGTCCCAAACACAGCCCACCTAGTCCCAAACACAGCCCACCTAGTCCCAAACACAGCCCACCTAGTCCCAAACACAGCCCACCTAGTCCCAAACACAGCCCACCTAGTCCCAAACACAGCCCACCTAGTCCCAAACACAGCCCACCTAGTCCCAAACACAGCCCACCTAGTCCCAAACACAGCCCACCTAGTCCCAAACACAGCCCACCTAGTCCCAAACACAGCCCACCTAGTCCCAAACACAGCCCACCTAGTCCCAAACACAGCCCACCTAGTCCCAAACACAGCCCACCTAGTCCCAAACACAGCCCACCTAGTCCCAAACACAGCCCACCTAGTCCCAAACACAGCCCACCTAGTCCCAAACACAGCCCACCTAGTCCCAAACACACCCCACCTAGTCCCAAACACACCCCACCTAGTCCCAAACACACCCCACCTAGTCCCAAACACACCCCACCTAGTCCCAAACACACCCCACCTAGTCCCAAACACACCCCACCTAGTCCCAAACACACCCCACCTAGTCCCAAACACACCCCACCTAGTCCCAAACACACCCCACCTAGTCCCAAACACACCCCACCTAGTCCCAAACACACCCCACCTAGTCCCAAACACACCCCACCTAGTCCCAAACACACCCCACCTAGTCCCAAACACACCCCACCTAGTCCCAAACACAGCCCACCTAGTCCCAAACACAGCCCACCTAGTCCCAAACACACCCCACCTAGTCCCAAACACAGCCCACCTAGTCCCAAACACAGCCCACCTAGTCCCAAACACAGCCCACCTAGTCCCAAACACAGCCCACCTAGTCCCAAACACAGCCCACCTAGTCCCAAACACAGCCCACCTAGTCCCAAACACAGCCCACCTAGTCCCAAACACAGCCCACCTAGTCCCAAACACAGCCCACCTAGTCCCAAACACAGCCCACCTAGTCCCAAACACAGCCCACCTAGTCCCAAACACACCCCACCTAGTCCCAAACACAGCCCACCTAGTCCCAAACACAGCCCACCTAGTCCCAAACACAGCCCACCTAGTCCCAAACACAGCCCACCTAGTCCCAAACACAGCCCACCTAGTCCCAAACACAGCCCACCTAGTCCCAAACACAGCCCACCTAGTCCCAAACACAGCCCACCTAGTCCCAAACACAGCCCACCTAGTCCCAAACACAGCCCACCTAGTCCCAAACACAGCCCACCTAGTCCCAAACACAGCCCACCTAGTCCCAAACACAGCCCACCTAGTCCCAAACACACCCCACCTAGTCCCAAACACACCCCACCTAGTCCCAAACACACCCCACCTAGTCCCAAACACACCCCACCTAGTCCCAAACACACCCCACCTAGTCCCAAACACACCCCACCTAGTCCCAAACACACCCCACCTAGTCCCAAACACACCCCACCTAGTCCCAAACACACCCCACCTAGTCCCAAACACACCCCACCTAGTCCCAAACACACCCCACCTAGTCCCAAACACACCCCACCTAGTCCCAAACACACCCCACCTAGTCCCAAACACACCCCACCTAGTCCCAAACACACCCCACCTAGTCCCAAACACACCCCACCTAGTCCCAAACACACCCCACCTAGTCCCAAACACACAATGTGTTTAGCTGTTATTTAATGACAGCCTGTTTATAGCTACACATGTGTGTGGTGTAGAATGGGAGCACTCGCTCTCACTCCCCCACCTCGCTGTCAGGTCTATTAGAGGAAGATTGAGACCCCTGGCTGTGTGTGTGTGTGTGTGTGTGTTCGCGGTGGCCTAGTAGAATAAGATTGAGACCCTATTGCTCCCAGGCCCACTCAACCAACACAACCTGCTGGGGTTTACAATCAGAGCACACCATTTATCCCACACTGACAACACACACACATCCAACCCATCCATCCCAAGATGACACACCACTCTATGCTGTGAAACCACAGATGATCTACTCTATTCTCTCTGCACAGCACTCAGCCAGCCGGCCCACCTCACACCCTCTACTCCTGACTGCTGTTACTTACCTCACACTCTCAACCTTCTACAAACTCTCTAAACAGAACTACAGAGTTCTACATGGTTTGGATCACTCTCTCTTCAGCTGTGATTTAGCAGCAGGCATGAATGAATGATTTCAATGCTTTCCTATCACGTTGTAACAGCCCCTGAAACAGATCAACTTCTATAACATACAACATCTGATTGACTGGGACTGGCAAGTGAAGACGATAAGACTGTTAATAAGTCTTCTATGTCGGGACAGGGGCTGAAAGTAGAGTAGATCTGCCACTGCCTGCCACTCCAGACCTCCATCTCCTGCTCTCTCTTCATCCGGTCTTCCTCAGAGTGGCATGACACTGGATCACACAGCACCACTCCACCCTCTTAGGGATTATCAAATCATGTCATCATGGCACTGCACCACACGGTGTGGAGACTCTAGTCAGGCTGCTATCCATCCCTCTGCTCCCCCTGCCTGTGCTGTGACCCCCCACCTCTCCCCATCTAGTCCCTTCCTAAAGCCGCTGAGAGTCTGCCAAGCTACACTTCTCCTTACCTGACGGCTAATTCCAGCTAACAGCACTCCCTGTTCCCACCAACCAGAACCCCCCGGTAGACCATTAATCTTGTTATTGACAGTCAGTCTGATACCTGAGCTTCTACCCCCCCACACCCCATCAGTCTCCAGTCAAATTCCCCGGGGCTCATCCTCTGATTCCCAGTGGGAATCTGATAGACATGCCCAACGCTAACATCTGACTGACTTAACATGGCCCATGCTAAGCTAATGCTGCACTTTAATTGCCTATGTGAGTATATCGTATTTAAATGCATACCAAATGTCAAGTGGTTAGCCACCATTTTGAAGCTCAAGTTACTAAGCTATACTTAAACACCCAATGCTAAGCTCAGGCAGGCACTCACTTTACTTATAGATACACATGTAAAGTAAGTAAGAGCAGATCTCTCCTATATTAGTTGTACTCCACTGCCCCACCCTGTTCCATGCACTAACTGGCATGTCTGTGTGCCCATGTCTGTATATGAGAGAGAGGGTAGTGGTGTCTGCATATGACTTGAGGTCGTATTTTCACAAATACTCTATTGACATATTAGTGTATGTTTAAATGTGTGTGTTTCAGGGAGAGTACATGTGAGTGTGTACATGACTCTAAGGTAAAGAGGGAACGAGAAAGAGAAGGGTGGTGGGAGAGAGAGCGGGAGTGAGAATGAGAGGACAGAGACAAGGAGAGGAAAATAAAGAGAGAGAGAGAAGAGAAGGAGAAAAGTGAACTCTGCCCTCTGTGTAGATTGACAGGTGCAGTGGAGACATGCTACAGGAAGGAGACACAGCCTCTCATCCCAGACCTGCTGTCAGGGGTTAGATGGTGTGTGTGTGTGTGTGTGTGTGTGTGTGTGTGTGTGTGTGTGTGTGTGTGTGTGTGTGTGTGTGTGTGTATGTGTGACCTTGAATACGTTCCTAAGGAGAGAAACATAGCTGCCTTGAGAGACTGTGCGATTCAGAATTGACGATGGACAGAGTAGCTGGTCCACAGTGCTCCCTGTTTGGGCATGCTACAGTATTACGTGTTACATTCAGTTCAAGTTAAAGCTCACAATAAAAGTGATATAAAAGTGCTGTTGTTTCCAACAGTTTAGACTGTTGTTGTATGACTAAGAGTTACCTATAGTGGAAGGGCTGTGTGTGAGGGAGGGGTATGTATACAGTATTTGGTGATCGGGTACGTAATTGAGGAAAGATTAGATGAAGTGTCATAAGAGGGTGTATGAGAAGAAGAGATGAGAGAGGTGTACTGACAGAAAGAAGGAGGAGGAGTTTGTGATAGGGAGACCCTGTAGCATGCCATGGACCCCCCAGGGCCCGTTTAGTGATGTCACTGGGGTGGGGTGGTCGCTGTGTTTGGGAAGGTACTGGGGTGTGGTGAGAGGTTGGGGGGGTTGTCAGTCATCGCGGTGAAGCCATCATATGTAACCCACACCCCCGACTCCTAAACCCTGACCCATGGAGGGGGAATTCTTCCACTGCCAAACTGTCACTCTCCCCCCCAAGAGGGTTTGGGTAACACTTTACCCCCCTTCAAGTTAGCTAGGGTACGTTTAGATTTTTGGCCTAGCACTACACAGCTGATTCAAATAATCAAAGCTTGATGAGTTGGTTATTTGAATCAGCTGTGTAGTGCTGGACCCGGAGAGAGTTAGAGAAAGAGAGAGAGGGTTAGAGAGAGAGGGGGTTAGAGAGAGAGGGGGTTAGAGAGAGAGAGGGGGTTAGAGAGAGAGAGGGGGTTAGAGAGAGAGAGGGGGTTAGAGAGAGAGAGGGTTAGAGGGACAGAGAGGGTTAGAGGGACAGAGAGGGTTAGAGAGAGAGAGGGTTAGAGGGACAGAGAGGGTTAGGGGGACAGAGAGGGTTAGAGAGAGAGAGACGGGTTAGAGAGAGAGAGACGGGGTTAGAGAGAGAGAGACGGGGTGAGAGAGAGAGGGGGTTAGAGAGAGAGAGAGGGGGTTAGAGAGAGAGAGAGAGAGAGAGAGAGAGGGTTAGAGAGAGAGAGAGAGAGAGAGAGAGAGAGGGTTAGAGAGAGAGAGAGAGAGAGAGAGAGAGAGGGTTAGAGAGAGAGAGAGAGAGAGAGAGAGAGAGAGGGTTAGAGAGAGAGAGAGAGAGAGAGAGGGTTAGAGAGAGAGAGAGAGAGAGGGGGGGGGTTAGAGAGAGGGGGGGTTAGAGAGAGAGGGTTAGAGAGAGAGAGAGGGTTAGAGAGAGAGAGGGTTAGAGAGAGAGAGGGTTAGAGAGAGAGAGGGTTAGAGAGAGAGAGGGTTAGAGGGACAGAGAGGGTTAGAGGGACAGAGAGGGTTAGAGGGACAGAGAGGGTTAGAGAGAGAGAGGGTTAGAGAGAGAGAGAGGGTTAGGGGGACAGAGAGGGTTAGGGGGACAGAGAGGGTTAGAGAGAGAGAGACGGGGTTAGAGAGAGAGAGAGGGGGTTAGAGAGAGAGAGAGGGGGTTAGAGAGAGAGAGAGGGGGTTAGAGAGAGAGAGGGGGGGTTAGAGAGAGATAGAGGGGGTTAGAGAGAGAGAGAGAGAGAGAGAGAGAGGGTTAGAGAGAGAGAGAGAGAGAGAGAGAGAGAGAGGGTTAGAGAGAGAGAGAGAGAGAGAGAGGGTTAGAGAGAGAGAGAGAGAGAGAGAGAGGGTTAGAGAGAGAGAGAGAGAGAGAGAGAGGGTTAGAGAGAGAGAGAGAGAGGGTTAGAGAGAGAGAGAGAGAGGGTTAGAGAGAGAGAGAGAGGGTTAGAGAGAGAGAGAGAGAGAGAGAGAGGGTTAGAGAGAGAGAGAGAGAAAGAGAGGGTTAGAGAGAGAGAGAGAGAGAGAGAGGGGGTTAGAGAGAGAGAGGGGGGGGGGTTAGAGAGAGGGGGGGGTTAGAGAGAGGGGGGGGTTAGAGAGAGAGAGAGGGTTAGAGAGAGAGAGAGGGTTAGAGAGAGAGAGAGGGTTAGAGAGAGAGAGAGGGTTAGAGAGAGAGAGAGGGTTAGAGAGAGAGAGGGTTAGAGAGAGAGAGAGGGTTAGAGAGAGAGAGAGGGTTAGAGAGAGAGAGAGAGTTAGAGAGAGAGAGGGGCTTAGAGAGAGAGGGTTAGGGTTAGGGTTAGAAAACACGTACAGAAGACACACCAAGCAGCCTATGTACAAAACCCTCAGCACCTCTCACAAAATGTAGTCTGATATACACCACATGACCAAAAGTATATGGACAGCTGCTTGTCGAACATCTCATTCCAAAATCACAAGCATTAATATGGAGTTGGTCCCCCCTTTGCTGTTAAACAGCCTCCACTCTTCTGGGAAGGATTTGCACACTAGATGTTGGAACATTGCTGCGGGGACTTGCTCCCATTCAGCCACAACAGCATTAGTGATGTCGGGCACTGAAGCTGAATGATTATGCCTGGCTCGCAGTCAGCGTTCCAATTCATCCCAAAGGTGTTCGATGGGGTTGAGGTCAGGGTTCTGTGCAGACCAGTAGTCAATTTCTTGCGCACCGATCCCGACAAACCATTTCTGTATGGACCACGTGTTGTGCACGGGGGCATTGTCATGAATGTCATTGTCATGAATGTCATTGTATGCTGTAGCGTTAAGACTTCCCTTCACTGGAACTAAGGGGCCTAGCCCGAACCAAGAAAAACAGCCCCAGACCATTATTTCTTCATAACCAAGCTTTACAGTTGGCACTATGAACTGGGGCAGGTAGTGTTCTCCTGGCATCCACCAAACCCAGAGTTTTACTCCACTCCAACCGACGCTTGGCATTGCACATGGTGATCTTAGGCTTGTGTGCGGCTGCTCGGCCATAGAAACCCATTTCATGAAGCTCCAGACGAACAGTTCTTGACGGTGCCACGTTGAATGTCACTGAGCTCTTCATTAAGGCAATTTTACTGCCAATGTTTGTCTATGGAGATTGCATTGCTGTGTGCTCGATTTTATACACCTGTCAGCAACGGGTGTGGCTGAAATAGCCGAATCCACTAATTTGAAGGAGTGTCCACATACTTTTGCATATATAGTGTAACGTTTTGCTCCAGGAGAATAACCTCCGGCGCTGGACGTGACCCTAGCTGTGACCATATATATATATTTTTTTGTATTGTTTTTCACACCTGCACTGTTGGAGCTCAGAGCCTAAGGATTTCACTGTGCACTGCAACTACATCTGGGACCCTGTACACATGACTAAATAAAACATCTAACTTTCCGACAGATGCCCAGATGCCCGTAGGCTAATGAACTACTGCCTGACCACTCACTTTAGCGGTTAGCCTAAAGGTTAATGTAGTAGCAGTACGGACCAAAGCTACACAGAGTGGGCTACATTTCCAGAGGTCAGGGGTGAGTGGTCAGGGAGTTTAGGAAGGGGATAGGAGGCCTCGTGACAGAGGGACAGTGAGGCCTCTAGCCCAGTCAATCAGGGTGCTAATTTGGTGAGGGCAGAGGGGGCTGCCGCACTCTCCTTCCCAGCCCTTTTGAAGTCAAGCAGGTGCTCCGAAGACGCAAGCCTCCAAATTAACACTCATCCCCCTTTCTCTCTCCCTCTCTCTCCACACACTTTACACCTTTTTCTCTTTCAGTCACTCATCTCCAGCGCTCTATTCATTCATCTATTTCTTCACTCCCTCCCCACGCCTCCATCATCCCGCCCCCGCCCCCTTCTCCTTCTAACACTACATTTCTATCTCCCCTTTCTCCAAGTTAGTCTCTAACCTTCTATCCCTCCTCTTCCCTCTCTCCCCCTTCCTCTCCTCTCTGCCTCTCTCCCCGGCAGTGTGTGTGTGTGCAGCTGCTGTGTTCTAATTGGTCCCTCTGGGCAGGGCTGGACTGGCACCAGACCTTCTAATCTGCTGAGCAGCCCTGGAAGGAGCGGGCATCTGCTCTGGTCGCACGGGCACCACTGCTCAACCGCTGGCACACATGGGCGCACCTACACACATGATGGAAAAGGTCTTCCAAAGTCACAGAAATGACCGTACAACGAGAAAATACTGTACATCAAGATAAGCTCAGACAATTCAGAGCTATAGGGTGAGGCCACACACACACATCTATGTCTTACTATGCTTGTAGGGACTTTTTGGGGACCAATAATTTATCCCCATTCAAAATCCTATTTTCCCTAACCACTAACCCTAAACCTAACCTTAACCATAACACCTAAAATAGCCTTTTTACAAAAGAGGACTGTCAAAATGTCCTCACTTCTCTGAATTTTAGTTGGTTTATTATTCTTGTGAGGACTTCTGGTATACCCAAGTCTAGTAACACATGTACACGCACTGCAATGGTACAGTTCAGATAAGACCAGCCTACTTCTGAAAAGTGACTACATGAGACTGACAGGGTTATAACTGTTCAACTATAATCAACCAATGGACAGAGTAGAATGTCAGAATGGCGAGAGCGAGAGTGTGTGTGTGAGAACCGGGCAGCGGGCCCCTGTCGTTATGGTAACTGGAGAGGCAGCACTGCAAGTTGGTCATTAATATGTACAAACTCGTTAAGCCAAGAATGCCCTGAAAGTCTAGCCGGAGGAGGGAGGGTAAGGATAGTAGAGGGGTGCAACCATCTCTAAAATAGACCAGTCGCAAGAACCTTTTGAGACAGGAGAGAAAGGAGTACATTAAGATGGCCTTGATGTAGAGACAAACACACAATCACAAATTATGCAAACACACACATGCATGGACACAAATTGAATTTATACAAAATTAAATTTGAGGCTCCCACATATCCATGCAGCTGGGCCAATATCAAATACACAAACTAGCATCCAGAAAAATCTTAGCGGCCCCTGATGAGTGTCCAAACGGGAAACATTTCCTGTGCAAAATGTCCAAATGACATCAGTTTGACCGGTTGTAAGGAAATAGAAAGCTGTGACAACGACCCAACACGTTTCTGATAAGATTTCAGTTTGACTTGGATGCATATTTTATGTGGTTGAAATACTATCAGCTTTTATGATGCTGATAAAGATAGCACCTCTATAGACGGTATCTAACTGCACATTCACATTCTCTCAAGATGATGAAAGAAAGAAATCATATTTCTCCATTAAATAAATTGCCTACATTTGCTGTATAATTTTACTGCAAGAAATTCTTAGTTCTGCAGGAGTTAATAGTAAGGCTATGTGAGAGGTTATAGACCTACAGTCAGTGTCCAGACTTCAGTTTCCATTTAACCCATCTGAACAGTAGGCTACAGTTCCCTTGACGTTCCATAGGCCTATTTGAAGTCCCCGTCTTGTGACTGTCATATTCACAAACAGGTGTTTCTCAGTAGGAGGCTGAGGTTGTCTTGTAAACAGCTAGTCAGTCAGGGGCCAAACTGGCCATGTAATACAGCTCCCAGAGGCCCCTAGCTACTTACATAACCACAGCTTGGATAACACTACTGACACACACACTGGCCTGCCCTCACAGTGTGTGTGTGTGTATGTCACCCTTTAACTTGCTAGTATAGTGTCTAGTCTCCATATCGGTTTCATGCATAAGTGTCACCTAGAATTTGCGGTCATGTTAACTAAAACTAGCACATAAACATTCCCAGGACTGGTCTACGGGTACTGTGAACATTCCCAGGACTGGTCTACGGGTACTGTGAACATTCCCAGGACTGGTCTACGGGTACTGTGAACATTCCCAGGACTGGTCTACGGGTACTGTGAACATTCCCAGGACTGGTCTACGGGTATTGTGAACATTCCCAGGACTGGTCTACGGGTACTGTGAACATTCCCAGGCCTTGGGCTCCTATAAGGAGCAGAGTAACATCAAATCCAAAGCTCCTCCATAATAGGCGTCATGGATTCACACCCTACCCACGCCTCTCCTCTATCCATAACATCTTTGTTCAGGTTGGCATCCTAGATCAAACAGTACAGTGCTTCATCATTCTTTCATAGCTGCTCTGTTCTTCCTATACAATGTCTTTAGTAAAGAATCTATATATCATGTCAATGAGGCCTACAGTCCAATCAGTCCAGCATTACTGTCATTGGACAGAGGGATCAATGACATCAGTGTCACCACAGAGATAGAGCGAGGCATTTAACAGCCGAGGCTGACCCACGACAGGAGACAAATGACCACACACACACATACGCACATAAACGTGTACCTAAACACACACACACTGTGTCTAAGCCCCCTGGACAGGAGACAAATGAACCACTTCCCACAGTGCAATTCACCAGGGAACGAGGGACAGTAAACGACCAATGATCAATAGAACCTTCTCCACAACTACACAGCCACTCCTCTCCATCTATCTCCCCAGTGACTTCCCAGGAACCCTGTGATGTTGAAGCTCTCGTCTATGGAGACAAGTGGCTTTGTCACACCTCCCTTTGTTTCTCTTTAAGTGTGAAGCCACAGTGACAGGAGACAAACTAGCTATTTCCCCCAGAGCAACTCACCGGGGACAGCACAGAATGAACTGCCCCAAATCAATACTGTACTCTGTCGCTCTCCTCACTCCCACCTGCTCGCTTCTCCTCAACCCCACTCTCTCACATACACCTCTCTCTCTCTCACATACACCTCTCTCTCTCTCACATACATCTCTCTCTCTCTCACACATACACCTCTCTCTCTCACACATACACCTCTCTCTCTCACACATACATTCATCTCTCTCTCACACATACATTCATCTCTCTCTCACACATA
>NC_074678.1:14691290-14796290 GCF_029448725.1 Salvelinus fontinalis
CACCTCTCCCCACTCTCTCACTCACACCTCTCCCCACTCTCTCACTCACACCTCTCCCCACTCTCTCACTCACACCTCCTTCAACGCACACCTCTCCTCACTCACCCCTCTCACCCCTCTCCCCACTCTCTCACTCACACCTCCTTCCACGCACACCTCTCCCCACTCACACCTCTCCCCACTCACACCTCTCCCCACTCACACCTCTCCCCACTCACCCCTCTCCCCACTCACCCCTCTCCCCACTCACCCCTCTCCCCACTCACCCCTCTCCCCACTCTCCCCTCACCCCACTCACACCTCTCCCCACTCCCTCACTCACACCTCTCCCCACTCCCTCACTCCTCTCCCCAATCTCTCACTCACACCTCCTTCCACGCACACCTCTCCTCATTCACTCCTCTCACCCCTCTCCCCACTCTCTCACTCACACCTCTCCCCACTCTCTCACTCACGCCTCTCCCCATTCTCTCCTCTCCCCACTCTCTCACTCACACCTCTCCCCATTCTCTCAATCACACCTCCCCCCATTCTCTCACTCACACCTCTCCCCACACACCCCTCTCCCCACACACCCCTCTCCCCACACACCCCTCTCACACCCCTCTCCCCACGCACACCCCTCTCCCCACGCACACCCCTCTCCCCACGCACACCCCTCTCCCCACGCACACCCCTCTCCCACGCACACCCCTCTCCCCACGCACACCCCTCTCCCCACGCACACCTCTCTCCCCACGCACACCCCTCTCCCCACGCACACCTCTCCCCACTCCCACCTCTCCCCACTCTCTCACTCACACCTGTCCCCATTCTCTCACTCACACCTCTCCCCATTCTCTCACTCACACCTCCCCCCACTCACACCTCTCCCCACTCACACCTCTCCCCACTCTCTCACTCACACCTCTCCCCACTCTCCCCACTCACACCTCTCCCCACTCACACCTCTCCCCACTCACACCTCTCCCCACTCACACCTCTCCCACTCACACCTCTCCCCACTCACACCTCTCCCCACTCACACCTCTCCCCACTCACTCCTCTCCCACTCACACCTCTCCCCACTCACACCTCTCCCCACTCACACCTCTCCCCACTCTCTCCTCTCCCCATTCTCTCACACCTCTCCCCATTCTCTCACACCTCTCCCCATTCTCTCACACCTCTCCCCACTCTCTCACTCACACCTCTCCCCACTCTCTCACTCACACCTCTCCCCACTCTCTCACTCACACACACCTCTCCCCACTCTCTCACTCACACCTCTCCCCACTCTCTCACTCACACACACCTCTCCCCACTCACACCTCTCCCCACTCTCTCACTCACACACACCTCTCCCCACTCTCTCACTCACACACACCTCTCCCCACTCTCTCACTCACACACACACCTCTCCCCACTCTCTCACTCACACACACACCTCTCCCCACTCACACACCTCTCCCCACTCACACACCTCTCCCCACTCACACACCTCTCCCCACTCACACACCTCTCCCCACTCTCTCTCACAACTCTCTCACTCACACCTCTCCCCACTCTCACTCACATCTCACTCACACCTCTCCCCACTCCCTCACTCACACCTCTCCCCAATCTCTCACTCACACCTCCTTCCACGCACACCTCTCCTCATTCACTCCTCTCACCCCTCTCCCCACTCACACCTCTCCCCACTCTCTCACTCACGCCTCTCCCCATTCTCTCACTCACACCTCTCCCCACTCTCTCACTCACACCTCTCCCCATTCTCTCACTCACACCTCCCCCCATTCTCCCACTCACACCTCTCCCCACACACCCCTCTCCCCACTCACACCTCTCCCCACGCACACCTCTCCCCACGCACACCTCTCCCCTCTCCCCACGCGCACCCCTCTCCCCACGCGCACCCCTCTCCCCACGCGCACCCCTCTCCCCACGCACACCCCTCTCCCCACGCACACCCCTCTCCCCACGCACACCCCTCTCCCACGCACACCCTCTCCCACGCACACCCCTCTCCCACGCACACCTCTCTCCCCACTCACACCTCTCTCCCACTCACACCTCTCTCCCCACTCACACCTCTCTCCCCACTCACACCTCTCTCCCCACTCACACCTCTCTCCCCACTCACACCTCTCTCCCCACTCCCACCTCTCTCCACCTCTCCCTCCTCTCTCCTCCTCTCCCTCCTCTCCCCTCCCCTCCCACCTCTGCCCTCCACTTCCTCACCTCTCCCCCCTCTCACTCCTCACCCCCCCACTTCACTCCTCTCCCCCCACTTCACTCCTCTCCCCCCTCTCCCTCCCTCCCCCCCCCCTTCCCACCTCTCCCTCCCTCCCTCACTCTCACCTCCCTTCCCTCCACTCCCTCCCTCCTCACCTCTCCCTCCCTCCCTCCTCCCCCTCCCCTCACACCTCCCTCCCTCACTCTCTCCTCCTCCCCACCTCACCCCCACTCCCCTCCCTCCTCCTCACCACCTCCCTCCCACCACTCACACCTCCCCCCACTCTCTCACCCTTCACACCTCTCCCTCCCTTCCTCCTCCCCACCCACACCTCTCCCCCTCCTCTCACCCTCACCTCCCCCCACCTCCACACCTCCTCCCCTCCCCTTCACACCTCTCCCTCCCTCACACCTCTCCCCTCCTCACACCCCTCCCCCCTCACACCTCTCCCTCCCTCTCCTCCTCTCACACTCTCTCCCCCCCCTTCACACCTCTCCCCACTCACACCTCTCCCCTCCTCTCACCTCTCCCCACTCACACCTCTCCCTCACTCTCCCTCCACACCCCCCTCCCCACCCCCTTCCTCCCTCCCTCCTCTCCCTCCTCTCCCCCCCTTCCTCCTCTCCCTCACTTCACTCCTCTCCCCTCTCTCTCACCCCCACCTCCCCCCACTCTCTCACTCACACCTCTCCCCACTCTCTCACTCCCACCTCCCCCCACTCACTCCCCTCCCTCCACCACTCCAACCTCTCCCCACTCCCCACCTCTCCCACTCACACCTCTCCCCACTCACACCTCTCCCCACTCACACCTCTCCAACCACTCACACCTCTCCCTTCACTCCTCACCCCCCTCCCTCCTCTCCTCCACTCCCACCTCTCCCCACTCACACCTCTCCCCACTCACACCTCCCTCCACCACCCACACCTCTCCCCACTCACCCCCCCTCCTCCACTCCCTCCCTCTCCCCACTCCCTCACTCACTCCTCTCCCCATCCTCTCACTCCCACCCTACCTCCTCACCCCCCTTCTCTCACTCTCCCCTCCCACCCTCTCACACCCCTCCCTACCTCCTCACCCACCTCTCCTCCCTCACACCTCTCCCCTCTCCCACCTCGCCACCACTCCCACCTCTCCCCACTCACCCCTCTCCACCTCCTCACACCTCTCCTTCCTCCTCACACCTCCCACCACACCCTCCCACCTCTCCCCACTCACACCTCTCCCCACTCACACCTCTCCCCACTCCCACCTCTCCCCACTCCCACCCACTCTCACCCTCTCACACCCTCCCTCCTCCACTCCCACCCTCTCCCTCCACCCACCACCTCCCTCCCCACCCACCACCCTTCCACCTCACCCACCTCTCCCTCCCAACTCTCTCACTCACCCCCCATCCCCACTCTCCCTCACTCACACCTCCTCCCCACTCTCTCACCCCCACTCCCTCCCCACCCTCCCCCTCCCCCCCCATCCTCCACTCCCTCCCTCACACCTCCTCCCCACTCCCTCTCACACCTCTCCCCTCCCTCTCTCACACCTCTCCACCACTCTCTCTCACACCTCTCCCCACTCCCCCCTCACACCTCCCTCCAACCCACTCTCTCCCACACCTCCCTACCACCACCCCTCCTCTCCCCTCCCCATCCACCTCCCCCCCCTCTCTCCCTCACCCTCCCCACTCTCCCCACTCTCACCCACTCTCACCCACCTCTCCCCCCCCTCAACCCCTCTCCTCACCCACACCTTCCTCCCCACCCTCTCTCCCACCTCTCCCTCCCTCTCCCACCTCTCCCCCTCTCTCACTCCCACCTCCTCCCTCCCTCTCTCACTCTTCCCCTCTCCCTCCCATCTCTCCTCTCCCTCCTCTCCCCCCCTCTCTCACCCTCACACCTCCCTTCCACCACTCCCTCCCTTCCCTCCTCTCCTCACTCTCTCCCTCCCTCTCCCCCCTTCTCCCTCCCCCCCCCACCTCTCACCACCTCCCTCCCCACTCTCTCACTCACACCTCTCCCTCCACTCCCTCCTCTCCCACCCACATCCTCCTCTCCCCCAACCCTCTCACACCTCCTCTCCCCCCAACCTCCTCTCCCTCACACCTCTCTCCCCACCTCTCCTCCCCACTCTCTCCCACCTTCCCTCCTCACCCACCCTTCCCCCTCCACACCTCTCCTTCACACCTCTCTCCCTCACTCTCTCACACCCTCCCCTCCTCCCCACCCTCTCACACCTCCTCTCCCTCTCTCTCCCACCCTCTCCTCCACCCACTCTCTCCCACCTCTCTCCTCCTCTCCCTCCCTCCTCCTCTCCCTCCCTTCCTCCTCACACCTCCTCTCCCCCCTCCTCCCTCCCTCCCTTCCTCCACACCCACCCCTCTCACACCTCTCCCTCCCTTCCCTCCCCCCTCTCCCCACTCCCCCTCTCACACCTCTCCACCACTCTCTCACCCCTCCTCCCCACTCTCTCACACCTCTCCCTCCCATCCTCCCTCCCACCTCTCTCCCCACTCTCCCACACCTCTCTCCCCACTCTCTCACACCTCCTCTCCCCACTCTCTCACCCCACTCTCCCTCCTCTCCTCACCTCTCCCTCCCATCCTCCTCACCCTCCACTCCCCACCCTCTCACTCCTCTCCCCTCCACTCCCTCCCTTCACTCCTCTCCCCCCACTCCCACCCCATCCCTCCCTCCCTCACTCTCACCTCTCCCCACTCCTCTCTCACACCTCCTCCTCCTCTCCCTCCACCCCCTCCTCTCCCACCCTCCTCCCACCTCACCCTCCTCTCACCACTCTCTCCCCCACTCCTCTCCTCCCTCCTCCCCTCCCACCTCTCCTCCACCTCCCCCCTCCACTCACACCTCCTCACCCTCACACCTCTCCCACCTCTCCCCCTCCCCCCCCTCTCACCCTCACCTCCCTCCCTTCCACCTCACCCTCCCTTCACTCCTCTCCCCACTCTCTCCCACCTCTCCCCACTCTCTCCCACCTCTCCCCCCTCCTCCTCACACCTCCCTTCCTCCACCCTCTCACTCACCCCCCTCACTCCCCCCCTCTCCTCTCCCTCCCTCCCTTCCACTCACCCCTCCTCTCCCCACTCCTCTCCCCCTCCACACCTCTCTCCCCACTCCCTCCACTCCCCCCTCTCTCCCCACTCTCTCCCTCACACCTCTCTCCACTCCTCTCCCTCCCTTCCTCCTCTCCCCACCTCTCCCCCCCTTCACTCCTCTCCCTCCCTCTCCTCCTCTCCCTCCCTTCACTCCTCTCTCCCCACTCTCCCACTCCTCTCCTCTCCCCTCCTCCTCTCCCTCCCTCTCCCACTCCCTCCTCTCCCTCACTCTCCCTCCTCTCCCCACTCCTCTCCCCACTCCTCTCCCCCCTCTCTCACTCACACCTCTCCCTCCCTCACACCTCTCCCCCACTCTCACCTCTCCCTCCCTCTCACTCCCTCCTCTCCCTCCCCCCCTTCACTCCTCTCCCCCCCCTCCTCCTCTCCCCACTCCCTCACTCACTCCTCTCCCCTCTCTCTCCCTCACACCTCTCCCCCCTCTCTCACTCACACCTCTCCCTCACTCTCTCACTTCACTCCTCTCCCTCACTCTCCCTCACTCTCACCTCCTTCAACGCCCTCCTCTCCCTCCTCTCACCTCCTCTCACCTCCTCTCCCTCACTCTCCCTCACTCTCCCCCCCTTCCACGCTCACCTCTCCCCACTCACACCTCTCCCCACTCACCCCTCTCCCTCCCTTCACCCCTCTCCCTCACTCTCCCCTCTCCCACTCACCCCTCTCCCCTCTCACCTCTCCCTCCCTCCCTCACTCTCACCTCCTCCCCACTCCCTTCACTCCTCTCCCCAATCCTCTCACTCCCTTCCTCCTCTCCACGCACACCTCCTCCTCATTCACTCCTCTCCCTCCCCTCTCCTCCTCTCCCTCCCTTCACTCCTCTCCCTCCCTCTCCTCCTCTCCCGCCTCTCCCCCCCCTCTCACTCACACCTCTCCCCATTCTCTCAATCACACCTCCCCCCATTCTCTCACTCACACCTCTCCCCACTCACACCTCTCCCCACTCACACCTCTCCCCACTCTCTCACTCACACCTCTCCCCACTCACACCTCTCCCCACTCACACCTCTCCCCACTCACACCTCTCCCCACACACCCCTCTCCCCACACACCCCTCTCACACCCCTCTCCCCACGCACACCCCTCTCCCCACGCACACCCCTCTCCCCACGCACACCCCTCTCCCCACGCACACCCCTCTCCCCACGCACACCCCTCTCCCCACGCACACCTCTCTCCCCACGCACACCTCTCCCCACTCCCACCTCTCCCCACTCTCTCACTCACACCTCTCCCCATTCTCTCACTCACACCTCTCCCCACTCACACCTCTCCCCACTCACACCTCTCCCCACTCACACCTCTCCCCACTCTCTCACTCACACCTCTCCCCACTCACACCTCTCCCCACTCACACCTCTCCCCACTCACACCTCTCCCCACTCACACCTCTCCCCACTCACACCTCTCCCCACTCACACCTCTCCCCACTCACACCTCTCCCCACTCACACCTCTCCCCACTCACACCTCTCCCCACTCACACCTCTCCCCACTCACACCTCTCCCCACTCACACCTCTCCCCATTCTCTCACACCTCTCCCCATTCTCTCACACCTCTCCCCATTCTCTCACACCTCTCCCCACTCTCTCACTCACACCTCTCCCCACTCTCTCACTCACACACACCTCTCCCCACTCTCTCACTCACACACACCTCTCCCCACTCTCTCACTCACACACACCTCTCCCCACTCTCTCACTCACACCTCTCCCCACTCTCTCACTCACACACACCTCTCCCCACTCTCTCACTCACACACACACCTCTCCCCACTCACACACCTCTCCCCACTCACACACCTCTCCCCACTCACACACCTCTCCCCACTCACACACCTCTCCCCACTCACACACCTCTCCCCACTCACACACCTCTCCCCACTCACACACCTCTCCCCACTCACACACCTCTCCCCACTCTCTCTCACAACTCTCTCACTCACACCTCTCCCCACTCTCACTCACATCTCACTCACACCTCTCCCCACTCCCTCACTCACACCTCTCCCCAATCTCTCACTCACACCTCCTTCCACGCACACCTCTCCTCATTCACTCCTCTCACCCCTCTCCCCACTTACACCTCTCCCCACTCTCTCACTCACACCTCTCCCCACTCTCTCACTCACGCCTCTCCCCATTCTCTCCTCTCCCCACTCTCTCACTCACACCTCTCCCCATTCTCTCACTCACACCTCCCCCCATTCTCCCACTCACACCTCTCCCCACACACCCCTCTCCCCACTCACACCTCTCCCCACGCACACCTCTCCCCTCTCCCCACGCACACCTCTCCCCTCTCCCCACGCACACCTCTCTCCCCACGCACACCCCTCTCCCCACGCACACCCCTCTCCCCACTCACACCCCTCTCCCCACTCACACCCCTCTCCCCACTCACACCCCTCTCCCCACTCACACCCCTCTCCCCACTCACACCTCTCTCCCCACTCACACCTCTCTCCCCACTCACACCTCTCTCCCCACTCACACCTCTCTCCCCACTCACACCTCTCTCCCCACTCACACCTCTCTCCCCACTCACACCTCTCTCCCCACTCACACCTCTCTCCCCACTCACACCTCTCTCCCCACTCACACCTCTCCCCCCACTCACACCTCTCCCCCCACTCACACCTCTCCCCCCACTCACACCTCTCCCCACTCCCACACTCACACCTCTCCCCATTCTCTCACTCACACCTCTCCCCACTCACACCTCTCCCCACTCTCTCACTCACACCTCTCCCCACTCACACCTCTCCCCACTCACACCTCTCCCCACTCACACCTCTCCCCACTCACACCTCTCCCCACTCACACCTCTCCCCACTCACACCTCTCCCCACTCTCTCACTCACACCTCTCCCCATTCTCTCACTCACACCTCTCCCCATTCTCTCACTCACACCTCCCCCCACTCACACCTCCCCCCACTCACACCTCTCCCCACTCACACCTCTCCCCACTCACACCTCTCCCCACTCACACCTCTCCCCACTCACACCTCTCCCCACTCACACCTCTCCCCACTCACACCTCTCCCCACTCACACCTCTCCCCACTCACACCTCTCCCCACTCACACCTCTCCCCACTCACACCTCTCCCCACTCACACCTCTCCCCACTCACACCTCTCCCCACTCACACCTCTCCCCACTCTCCCCACTCACACCTCTCCCCACTCACACCTCTCCCCACTCACACCTCTCCCCACTCACACCTCTCCCCACTCACACCTCTCCCCACTCACACCTCTCCCCACTCACACCTCTCCCCACTCTCTCACTCTCTCACCACTCTCTCACTCACACCTCTCCCCACTCTCTCACACCTCTCCCCACTCTCTCTCACACCTCTCCCCACTCTCTCTCACACCTCTCTCCCTACTCTCTCTCACACCTCTCTCCCCACTCTCTCTCTCCTCTCTCTCCTCTCTCCCCTCTCTCCCCTCTCTCCCCTCTCTCCCCACTCTCCCCTCTCTCACTCCTCTCCTCACTCACACCTCTCCCCACTCTCTCTCACACCTCTCCCCCCACTCACACCTCTCCCCACTCTCTCACTCACACCTCTCCCCACTCTCTCACTCACACCTCTCCCCACTCTCTCCCCACTCCTCTCATCACTCTCTCACACCTCTCCCCACTCTCTCACTCACACCTCTCTCCCCACTCTCTCACTCACACCTCTCTCCCCACTCTCTCACTCACACCTCTCTCCCCACTCTCTCACACCTCTCTCCCCACTCTCTCACTCACACCTCTCTCCCCACCTCTCTCCCCACTCTCTCACACCTCTCTCACACCTCTCCCCACTCTCTCACACCTCTCTCCCCACTCTCTCACACCTCTCTCCCCACTCTCTCACACCTCTCTCCCCACTCTCTCACACCTCTCTCCCCACTCTCTCACACCTCTCTCCCCACTCTCTCACACCTCTCTCCCCACTCTCTCACACCTCTCCCCACTCTCTCACACCTCTCTCCCCACTCTCTCACACCTCTCTCCCCACTCTCTCACACCTCTCCCCACTCTCTCACACCTCTCCCCACTCTCTCACACCTCTCCCCACTCTCTCACACCTCTCTCACACCTCTCTCCCCACTCTCTCCCCACTCTCTCACACCTCTCTCCCCACTCTCTCCCCACTCTCACTCCTCTCCTCACTCTCACTCCTCTCCTCACTCTCACTCCTCACTCTCTCACTCCTCTCCCCAGTCTCTCACTCACACCTCTCCCCCCACTCACACCTCTCCCCACTCTCTCACTCACACCTCTCCCCACTCTCTCTCACACCTCTCCCCACTCTCTCACACCTCTCCCCACTCTCTCCCCACTCCTCTCATCACTCTCTCACACCTCTCCCCACTCTCTCACTCACACCTCTCACTCACACCTCTCACTCACACCTCTCTCCCCACTCTCTCTCTCACACCTCTCTCCCCACTCTCTCTCACACCTCTCCCCACTCTCTCACACCTCTCCCCACTCTCTCACACCTCTCCCCACTCTCTCACACCTCTCCCCACTCTCTCACACCTCTCCCCACTCTCTCACTCACACCTCTCACTCACACCTCTCTCCCCACTCTCTCACTCACACCTCTCTCCCCACTCCCTCACTCACACCTCTCTCCCCACTCTCTCACTCACACCTCTCTCCACTCTCTCACTCACACCTCTCTCCCCACTCTCCCACTCACACCTCTCCCCACTCTCTCCCCACTCTCTCACTCACACCTCTCTCCCCACTCTCCCACTCACACCTCTCCCCACTCCTCTCCCCACTCTCCCACTCACACCTCTCCCCACTCTCCCACCTCTCCCCACTCCTCTCCCCACTCTCTCACTCACACCTCTCCCCCACTCACACCTCTCTCCCCACTCTCTCACTCACACCTCTCCCCACTCTCACTCACACCTCTCCCCCCACTCACACCTCTCCCCCCACTCACACCTCTCCCCACTCTCTCACTCACACCTCTCCCCACTCTCTCCCCACTCCTCTCATCACTCTCTCACACCTCTCCCCACTCTCTCTCACACCTCTCACTCACACCTCTCTCCCCACTCTCTCACTCACACCTCTCTCACTCACACCTCTCACTCACACCTCTCTCACTCACACCTCTCTCACTCACACCTCTCTCACTCACACCTCTCTCACTCACACCTCTCTCACTCACACCTCTCTCACTCACACCTCTCTCCCCACTCTCTCTCACACCTCTCCCCACTCTCTCTCACACCTCTCCCACCTCTCTCCCCACTCTCTCACACCTCTCTCCCCACTCTCTCACACCTCTCTCCCCACTCTCTCACACCTCTCTCCCCACTCTCTCACACCTCTCTCACACCTCTCTCACACCTCTCTCACACCTCTCTCACACCTCTCTCACACCTCTCTCACACCTCTCTCACACCTCTCTCACACCTCTCACTCCTCTCTCCCCACTCTCTCACTCCTCTCCCCACTCTCTCACTCCTCTCCCCACTCTCACTCCTCTCCTCACTCTCACTCCTCTCCTCACCTCACTCTCCCCACTCTCTCACTCACACCTCTCCCCCCACTCACACCTCTCTCCACTCTCTCACTCACACCTCTCCCCACTCTCTCACACCTCTCTCACACCTCTCCTCACTCTCTCACACCTCTCTCCCCACTCTCTCACACCTCTCTCCCCACTCTCTCACACCTCTCTCCCCACTCTCTCACACCTCTCTCCCCACTCTCTCACACCTCTCTCCCCACTCTCTCACACCTCTCTCCCCACTCTCTCACACCTCTCTCCCCACTCTCTCACACCTCTCTCCCCACTCTCTCACACCTCTCTCCTCACTCTCACTCCTCTCCTCACTCTCACTCCTCTCCTCACTCTCACTCCTCTCCCCACTCTCTCTCACACCTCTCCCCCCACTCACACCTCTCCCCACTCTCTCACTCATACCTCTCCCCACTCTCTCTCACACCTCTCCCCACTCTCTCACACCTCTCCCCACTCTCTCACTCACACCTCTCACTCACACCTCTCTCCCCACTCTCTCACTCACACCTCTCTCCCCACTCTCTCACTCACACCTCTCTCCCCACTCCCTCACTCACACCTCTCTCCCCACTCTCTCACTCACACCTCTCTCCACTCTCTCACTCACACCTCTCTCCCCACTCTCACCTCTCCCCACTCTCTCCCCACTCCTCTCCCCACTCTCTCACTCACACCTCTCCCCACTCTCCCCCCACTCCTCTCCCCACTCCTCTCCCCACTCTCCCACTCACACCTCTCCCCACTCTCCCACTCACACCTCTCCCCACTCTCTCCCCACTCCTCTCCCCACTCTCTCACTCACACCTCTCCCCCACTCACACCTCTCTCCCCACTCTCACTCACACCTCTCCCCACTCTCACTCACACCTCTCCCCACTCTCTCACTCACACCTCTCCCCCCACTCACACCTCTCCCCACTCTCTCTCACACCTCTCCCCACTCTCTCCCCACTCCTCTCATCACTCTCTCACACCTCTCCCCACTCTCTCTCACACCTCTCACGCACACCTCTCACGCACACCTCTCACTCACACCTCTCACTCACACCTCTCACTCACACCTCTCACTCACACCTCTCACTCACACCTCTCTCCCCACTCTCTCACTCACACCTCTCACTCACACCTCTCTCACTCACACCTCTCCCACTCACACCTCTCCCACTCACACCTCTCTCCCCACTCTCTCACTCACACCTCTCCCCACTCTCTCACACCTCTCTCCCCACTCTCTCACACCTCTCTCCCCACTCTCACTCACACCTCTCTCCCCACTCTCACTCACACCTCTCTCCCCACTCTCACTCACACCTCTCTCCCCACTCTCTCACACCTCTCTCCCCACTCTCTCACACCTCTCTCCCCACTCTCTCACACCTCTCTCCCCACTCTCTCACACCTCTCTCCCCACTCTCTCACACCTCTCTCCACTCTCACTCCTCTCCCCACTCTCACTCCTCTCCCCACTCTCACTCCTCTCCCCACTCTCACTCCTCTCCTCACTCTCACTCCTCTCCTCACTCTCACTCCTCTCCTCACTCTCCCCACTCTCACTCACACCTCTCCCCACTCTCACTCACACCTCTCCCCACTCTCTCACTCACACCTCTCCCCACTCTCTCACTCACACCTCTCCCCACTCTCTCACTCACACCTCTCCCCACTCTCTCACTCACACCTCTCCCCACTCTCTCACTCACACCTCTCCCCACTCTCTCACTCACACCTCTCCCCCACTCTCTCACTCACACCTCTCCCCACTCTCTCACTCACACCTCTCCCCCCACTCACACCTCTCCCCACTCTCTCTCACACCTCTCCCCACTCTCTCCCCACTCCTCTCATCACTCTCTCACACCTCTCCCCACTCTCTCACACCTCTCACGCACACCTCTCACTCACACCTCTCACTCACACCTCTCTCCCCACTCTCTCACTCACACCTCTCTCCCCACTCTCTCACTCACACCTCTCACTCACACCTCTCTCACTCACACCTCTCACTCACACCTCTCTCCCCACTCTCTCACTCACACCTCTCTCCCCACTCTCTCACTCACACCTCTCACTCACACCTCTCTCACTCACACCTCTCTCCCCACTCTCTCACACCTCTCCCCACTCTCACTCCTCTCCTCACTCTCACTCCTCTCCTCACTCTCACTCCTCTCCTCACTCTCCCCACTCTCACTCACACCTCTCCCCACTCTCACTCACACCTCTCCCCACTCTCTCACTCACACCTCTCCCCACTCTCTCACTCACACCTCTCCCCACTCTCTCACTCACACCTCTCCCCCCACTCACACCTCTCTCCACTCTCTCACTCACACCTCTCCCCACTCTCTCCCCACTCCTCTCCCCACTCTCTCACATCTCTCACACCTCTCCCCACTCTCTCACACCTCTCCCCACTCTCTCACTCACACCTCTCACTCACACCTCTCCCCCCACTCACACCTCTCTCCCCACTCACACCTCTCTCCCTACTCACACCTCTCTCCCCACACACACCTCTCTCCCCACTCACACCTCTCTCCCCACTCTCTCACTCACACCTCTCTCCCCACTCTCTCTCACACCTCTCCCCACTCTCACTCACACCTCTCCCCACTCTCACTCACACCTCTCCCCACTCTCTCACTCACACCTCTCCCCACTCTCTCACTCACACCTCTCCCCACTCTCTCACTCACACCTCTCCCCCCACTCACACCTCTCTCCACTCTCTCACTCACACCTCTCCCCACTCTCTCCCCACTCCTCTCCCCACTCTCTCACACCTCTCCCCACTCTCTCACTAACACCTCTCACTCACACCTCTCCCCCCACTCACACCTCTCTCCCCACTCACACCTCTCTCCCCACTCACACCTCTCTCCCCACTCACACCTCTCTCCCCACTCACACCTCTCTCCCCACTCACACCTCTCTCCCCACTCACACCTCTCTCCCCACTCACACCTCTCTCCCCACTCACACCTCTCTCCCCACTCTCTCACTCACACCTCTCTCCCCACTCTCTCACTCACACCTCTCTCCCCACTCTCTCTCACACCTCTCCCCACTCTCTCTCACACCTCTCCCCACTCTCTCACTCACACCTCTCTCCCCACTCTCTCACTCACACCTCTCTCCCCACTCTCTCACTCACATCTCTCTCCCCACTCTCTCACTCACACCTCTCTCCCCACTCACACCTCTCTCCCCACTCACACCTCTCTCCCCACTCACACCTCTCTCCCCACTCACACCTCTCTCCCCACTCACACCTCTCTCCCCACTCACACCTCTCTCCCCACTCACACCTCTCTCCCCACTCACACCTCTCTCCCCACTCACACCTCTCTCCCCACTCACACCTCTCTCCCCACTCACACCTCTCTCCACTCTCTCACTCACACCTCTCTCCCCACTCTCTCACTCACACCTCTCCCCCCACTCACACCTCTCTCCACTCTCTCACTCACACCTCTCCCCACTCTCTCCCCACTCTCTCACTCACACCTCTCACTCACACCTCTCTCCCCACTCACACCTCTCTCCCCACTCACACCTCTCTCCCCACTCACACCTCTCTCCCCACTCACACCTCTCTCCCCACTCACACCTCTCTCCCCACTCACACCTCTCTCCCCACTCTCTCACTCACACCTCTCTCCCCACTCACACCTCTCTCCCCACTCTCTCCCCACTCACACCTCTCTCCCCACTCTCTCCCCACTCCCACCTCTCTCCCCACTCCCACCTCTCTCCCCACTCCCACCTCTCTCCCCACTCCCACCTCTCTCCCCACTCCCACCTCTCTCCCCACTCCCACCTCTCTCCCCACTCACACCTCTCTCCCCACTCACACCTCTCTCCCCACTCACACCTCTCTCCCCACTCACAGCTCTCTCCCCACTCACACCTCTCTCCCCACTCTCTCACTCACACCTCTCTCCCCACTCTCTCTCACACCTCTCCCCACTCTCTCACTCACACCTCTCTCCCCACTCTCTCCCCACTCACACCTCTCTCCCCACTCTCTCCCCACTCACACCTCTCTCCCCACTCTCTCCCCACTCACACCTCTCTCCCCACTCACACCTCTCTCCCCACTCACACCTCTCTCCCCACTCACACCTCTCTCCCCACTCACACCTCTCTCCCCACTCACACCTCTCTCCCCACTCACACCTCTCTCCCCACTCACACCTCTCTCCCCACTCACACCTCTCTCCCCACTCACACCTCTCTCCCCACTCACACCTCTCTCCCCACTCACACCTCTCTCCACTCTCTCACTCACACCTCTCCCCACTCTCTCACTCACACCTCTCCCCACTCCTCTCCCCCCACTCACACCTCTCTCCACTCTCTCACTCACACCTCTCCCCACTCTCTCCCCACTCCTCTCCCCACTCTCCCCACTCTCTCACTCACACCTCTCACTCACACCTCTCTCCCCACTCACACCTCTCTCCCCACTCACACCTCTCTCCCCACTCACACCTCTCTCCCCACTCTCTCACTCACACCTCTCTCCCCACTCTCTCACTCACACCTCTCTCCCCACTCTCTCACTCACACCTCTCTCCCCACTCTCTCACACACCTCTCTCCCCACTCTCTCTCACACCTCTCCCCACTCTCTCACTCACACCTCTCTCCCCACTCTCTCCCCACTCACACCTCTCTCCCCACTCACACCTCTCTCCCCACTCACACCTCTCTCCCCACTCACACCTCTCTCCCCACTCACACCTCTCTCCCCACTCACACCTCTCTCCCCACTCACACCTCTCTCCCCACTCACACCTCTCTCCCCACTCACACCTCTCTCCACTCTCTCACTCACACCTCTCCCCACTCTCTCACTCACACCTCTCCCCACTCCTCTCCCCCCACTCACACCTCTCTCCACTCTCTCACTCACACCTCTCCCCACTCTCTCCCCACTCCTCTCCCCACTCTCTCACACCTCTCCCCACTCTCTCCCCACTCCTCTCCCCACTCTCTCACACCTCTCCCCACTCTCTCACTCACACCTCTCACTCACACCTCTCTCCCCACTCACACCTCTCTCCCCACTCACACCTCTCTCCCCACTCACACCTCTCTCCCCACTCTCTCACTCACACCTCTCTCCCCACTCTCTCACTCACACCTCTCTCCCCACTCTCTCACTCACACCTCTCTCCCCACTCTCTCACTCACACCTCTCTCCCCACTCTCTCACTCACACCTCTCTCCCCACTCTCTCTCACACACCTCTCTCCCCACTCTCTCTCACACCTCTCCCCACTCTCTCACTCACACCTCTCTCCCCACTCTCTCCCCACTCACACCTCTCTCCCCACTCACACCTCTCTCCCCACTCACACCTCTCTCCCCACTCACACCTCTCTCCCCACTCACACCTCTCTCCCCACTCACACCTCTCTCCCCACTCACACCTCTCTCCCCACTCACACCTCTCTCCCCACTCACACCTCTCTCCCCACTCACACCTCTCTCCCCACTCACACCTCTCTCCCCACTCACACCTCTCTCCCCACTCACACCTCTCTCCACTCTCTCACTCACACCTCTCCCCACTCTCTCACTCACACCTCTCCCCACTCCTCTCCCCCCACTCACACCTCTCTCCACTCTCTCACTCACACCTCTCCCCACTCTCTCCCCACTCCTCTCCCCACTCTCTCACACCTCTCCCCACTCTCTCACTCACACCTCTCACTCACACCTCTCTCCCCACTCACACCTCTCTCCCCACTCACACCTCTCTCCCCACTCACACCTCTCTCCCCACTCACACCTCTCTCCCCACTCACACCTCTCTCCCCACTCACACCTCTCTCCCCACTCTCTCACTCACACCTCTCTCCCCACTCACACCTCTCTCCCCACTCACACCTCTCTCCCCACTCACACCTCTCTCCCCACTCACACCTCTCTCCCCACTCACACCTCTCTCCCCACTCACACCTCTCTCCCCACTCACACCTCTCTCCCCACTCACACCTCTCTCCCCACTCTCACACCTCTCTCCCCACTCTCACACCTCTCTCCCCACTCTCACACCTCTCTCCCCACTCTCACACCTCTCTCCCCACTCTCTCACCTCTCACTCACACCTCTCCCCACTCTGTCACTCACACCTCTCCCCACTCTGTCACTCACACCTCTCCCCACTCTGTCACTCACACCTCTCCCCACTCTGTCACTCACACCTCTCCCCACTCTGTCACTCACACCTCTCCCCACTCTGTCACTCACACCTCTCCCCACTCTGTCACTCACACCTCTCCCCACTCTGTCACTCACACCTCTCCCCACTCTGTCACTCACACCTCTCTCCCCACTCTCTCACTCACACCTCTCTCCCCACTCTCTCACTCACACCTCTCTCCCCACTCTCTCACTCACACCTCTCTCCCCACTCTCTCACTCACACCTCTCTCCCCACTCTCTCTCACACCTCTCCCCACTCTCTCACACCTCTCCCCACTCTCTCACTCACACCTCTCTCCCCACTCTCTCCCCACTCACACCTCTCTCCCCACTCACACCTCTCTCCCCACTCACACCTCTCTCCCCACTCACACCTCTCTCCCCACTCACACCTCTCTCCCCACTCACACCTCTCTCCCCACTCACACCTCTCTCCCCACTCACACCTCTCTCCCCACTCACACCTCTCTCCACTCTCTCACTCACACCTCTCCCCACTCTCTCACTCACACCTCTCCCCACTCCTCTCCCCCCACTCACACCTCTCTCCACTCTCTCACTCACACCTCTCCCCACTCTCTCCCCACTCCTCTCCCCACTCTCTCACACCTCTCCCCACTCTCTCACTCACACCTCTCACTCACACCTCTCTCCCCACTCACACCTCTCTCCCCACTCACACCTCTCTCCCCACTCACACCTCTCTCCCCACTCACACCTCTCTCCCCACTCACACCTCTCTCCCCACTCACACCTCTCTCCCCACTCACACCTCTCTCCCCACTCTCTCACTCACACCTCTCTCCCCACTCACACCTCTCTCCCCACTCACACCTCTCTCCCCACTCACACCTCTCTCCCCACTCACACCTCTCTCCCCACTCACACCTCTCTCCCCACTCACACCTCTCTCCCCACTCACACCTCTCTCCCCACTCACACCTCTCCCCACTCACACCTCTCCCCACTCTCTCTCCCCACTCTCTCTCTCTCACTCACACCTCTCTCTCACTCACACCTCTCTCCCCACTCACACCTCTCCCCACTGTCTCACTCACACCTCTCCCCACTGTCTCACTCACACCTCTCCCCACTGTCTCACTCACACCTCTCCCCACTGTCTCACTCACACCTCTCCCCACTGTCTCACTCACACCTCTCCCCACTGTCTCACTCACACCTCTCCCCACTGTCTCACTCACACCTCTCCCCACTGTCTCACTCACACCTCTCCCCACTGTCTCACTCACACCTCTCCCCACTGTCTCACTCACACCTCTCCCCACTGTCTCACTCACACCTCTCCCCACTGTCTCACTCACACCTCTCCCCACTGTCACACTCACACCTCTCCCCACTGTCACACTCACACCTCTCCCCACACTCACACCTCTCCCCACACTCACACCTCTCCCCACACTCACACCTCTCCCCACACTCACACCTCTCCCCACACTCACACCTCTCCCCACACTCACACCTCTCCCCACACTCACACCTCTCCCCACACTCACACCTCTCCCCACACTCACACCTCTCCCCACACTCACACCTCTCCCCACACTCACACCTCTCCCCACACTCACACCTCTCCCCCCACTCACACCTCTCCCCCCACTCACACCTCTCCCCCCACTCACACCTCTCCCCCCACTCACACCTCTCCCCCCACTCACACCTCTCCCCCCACTCACACCTCTCCCCCCACTCACACCTCTCCCCCCACTCACACCTCTCTCCCCACTCACACCTCTCTCCCCACTCACACCTCTCTCCCCACTCACACCTCTCTCCCCACTCACACCTCTCTCCCCACTCACACCTCTCTCCCCACTCACACCTCTCTCCCCACTCACACCTCTCTCCCCACTCACACCTCTCTCCCCACTCACACCTCTCTCCCCACTCACACCTCTCTCCCCACTCACACCTCTCTCCCCACTCACACCTCTCTCCCCACTCTCACACCTCTCTCCCCACTCTCACACCTCTCTCCCCACTCTCACACCTCTCTCCCCACTCTCACACCTCTCTCCCCACTCTCACACCTCTCTCCCCACTCTCACACCTCTCTCCCCACTCTCTCACTCACACCTCTCACTCACACCTCTCACTCACACCTCTCCCCACTCTGTCACTCACACCTCTCCCCACTCTGTCACTCACACCTCTCCCCACTCTGTCACTCACACCTCTCCCCACTCTGTCACTCACACCTCTCCCCACTCTGTCACTCACACCTCTCCCCACTCTGTCACTCACACCTCTCCCCACTCTGTCACTCACACCTCTCCCCACTCTGTCACTCACACCTCTCTCCCCACTCTGTCACTCACACCTCTCTCCCCACTCTGTCACTCACACCTCTCTCTCCACTCACACCTCTCTCTCCACTCACACCTCTCTCCCCACTCACACCTCTCTCACACCTCTCTCCCCACTCACACCTCTCTCCCCACTCACACCTCTCTCCCCACTCACACCTCTCTCCCCACTCACACCTCTCTCCCCACTCACACCTCTCTCCCCACTCACACCTCTCTCCCCACTCTCTCACTCACACCTCTCACTCACACCTCTCACTCACACCTCTCACTCACACCTCTCACTCACACCTCTCACTCACACCTCTCACTCACACCTCTCACTCACACCTCTCACTCACACCTCTCACTCACACCTCTCACTCACACCTCTCACTCACACCTCTCACTCACACCTCTCACTCACACCTCTCCCCACTCTGTCACTCACACCTCTCCCCACTCTGTCACTCACACCTCTCCCCACTCTGTCACTCACACCTCTCCCCACTCTGTCACTCACACCTCTCTCCCCACTCTGTCACTCACACCTCTCTCTCCACTCACACCTCTCTCTCCACTCACACCTCTCTCCCCACTCACACCTCTCTCCCCACTCACACCTCTCTCCCCACTCACACCTCTCTCCCCACTCACACCTCTCCCCACTGTCTCACTCACACCTCTCCCCACTGTCTCACTCACACCTCTCCCCACTGTCACACTCACACCTCTCCCCACACTCACACCTCTCCCCACACTCACACCTCTCCCCACACTCACACCTCTCCCCACACTCACACCTCTCCCCACACTCACACCTCTCCCCACACTCACACCTCTCCCCACACTCACACCTCTCCCCACACTCACACCTCTCCCCACACTCACACCTCTCCCCACACTCACACCTCTCCCCACACTCACACCTCTCCCCACACTCTCACCTCTCCCCACACTCTCACCTCTCCCCACACTCTCACCTCTCCCCACACTCTCACCTCTCCCCACACTCTCACCTCTCCCCACACTCTCACCTCTCCCCACACTCTCACCTCTCCCCACACTCTCACCTCTCCCCACACTCTCACCTCTCCCCACACTCTCACTCACACCTCTCCCCACACTCTCACTCACACCTCTCTCCCCACTCACACCTCTCTCCCCACTCACACCTCTCTCCCCACTCACACCTCTCTCCCCACTCACACCTCTCTCCCCACTCACACCTCTCTCCCCACTCACACCTCTCTCCCCACTCACACCTCTCTCCCCACTCACACCTCTCTCCCCACTCACACCTCTCTCCCCACTCACACCTCTCTCCCCACTCACACCTCTCTCCCCACTCACACCTCTCTCCCCACTCACACCTCTCTCCCCACTCACACCTCTCTCCCCACTCACACCTCTCTCCCCACTCACACCTCTCTCCCCACTCACACCTCTCTCCCCACTCACACCTCTCTCCCCACTCACACCTCTCTCCCCACTCACACCTCTCTCCCCACTCACACCTCTCTCCCCACTCACACCTCTCTCCCCACTCACACCTCTCTCCCCACTCACACCTCTCTCCCCACTCACACCTCTCTCCCCACTCACACCTCTCTCCCCACTCACACCTCTCTCCCCACTCACACCTCTCTCCCCACTCACACCTCTCTCCCCACTCACACCTCTCTCCCCACTCACACCTCTCTCCCCACTCACACCTCTCTCCCCACTCACACCTCTCTCCCCACTCACACCTCTCTCCCCACTCACACCTCTCTCCCCACTCACACCTCTCTCCCCACTCACACCTCTCTCCCCACTCACACCTCTCTCCCCACTCACACCTCTCTCCCCACTCACACCTCTCTCCCCACTCACACCTCTCCCCACTCATTACATTTTTACTAGGTTTAAATGTCAGGAATTTTGAAAAACTTAGTTTAAATGTATTTGGCTAAGGTGTATGTAAACTTCCGACTTCAACTGTATTCGGTCATGATGCCGAGAGAAAATGTTTCAGTTTTAAAGCTTGTTTGCTGGAATTCTATGCATTTTGGAAAATGTGTTATTTTGGTCAAATATAAAATGAATACTGCTAAATTAAATAGTTTTTGGAATATTCTCCCTGAATGTCTAGCTTTTATTTTGGTGATTGTTAGTTCTCAAATATTGTTTAAAAAAATACATAGATCCATTATCTTTTCCACATGACCAAAAGTATGTGGACACCTGCTCATCAAACATCTCACTTCAAATCATGGGCATTAATATGGAGTTGGTCCCTACTTTGCTGCTATAACAGCCTCCACTCTTCTGAGAAGGCTTTCCACTAGATGTTGGAACATTGCAGCGGGGACTTGCTCCGATTCAGCCACGACAGCATTAGTGAGGTCGGGCACTGATGTTGGATGATTCGGCCTGGTTCGCAGTCGGCGTTCCAATTAATCCCAAAGGTGTTCGATGGGGTTGAGGTCAGGGTTCTGTGCAGACCAGTCAAGTTCTTCTACACCAATCTCAACAACCTATTTCTGTATGGACCTCGTTTTGTGCATGAGGGCATTGTCATGCTGAAACAGGTAAGGGCCTTCCCCAAACGGTTGCCACAAAGTTGGAAGCATAGAATCGTTTAGAATGTCATTGCATGCTGTCGCATTAAGATTTCCCTTCACTGGAACTAAGGGGCCTGAACCATGAAAAACATCACCAGACCATTATTCCTCCTCCACCAAACTTTACAGTTGGCTCTATACACTGGGACAGGTAGTGTTCTCCTGGCATTGGCCAAACACAAATTCGTCCATCGGACTGCCAGATGGTGTAACGTGTTTCATCACTCTAGAGAACGTGTTTCCACTGCTCCAGAGTCCAATGGCGGCAAGCTTTACACCACTCCAGCTGATGCTTGGCATTGAGCATGGTGACCTTGTGTGTGGCTGCTCAACCATGGAAACCCATTTCATGAAACTCCCGATGAACAGTTCTTGTGCTGACGTTGCTTCCAGAGACAGTTTGGAACTCGGCAGTGAGTGTGGCAACCTAGGACTGACGATTTTTACGCTCTTCGGCACTTGGCGGTCCCGTTCTGTGAGCTGGTGTGGCCTACCACTTAACGGCTAAGCCGTTGTTGCTCCTAGATGTTTCCACTTCACAATAACAGCACTTGCACTTGCGTACCAAGATCACCGACACCACTAGCAGCGCACCAAGATCACCGACACCACTAGCAGCGCACCAAGATCACCGACAACACTAGCAGCGCACCAAGATCACCGACAACACTAGCAGCGCACCAAGATCACCGACAACACTAGCAGCGCACCAAGATCACCGACAACCCTAGCAGCGTACCAAGATCACCGACAACCCTAGCAGCGTACCAAGATCACCGACAACCCTAGCAGCGTACCAAGATCACCGACAACCCTAGCAGCGTACCAAGATCACCGACAACACTAGCAGCGTACCAAGATCACCGACAACACTAGCAGCGTACCAAGATCACCGACAACCCTAGCAGCGTACCAAGATCACCGACAACACTAGCAGCGTACCAAGATCACCGACAACCCTAGCAGCGTACCAAGATCACCGACAACACTAGCAGCGTACCAAGATCACCGACAACCCTAGCAGCGTACCAAGATCACCGACAACCCTAGCAGCGTACCAAGATCACCGACAACCCTAGCAGCGTACCAAGATCACCGACAACCCTAGCAGCGTACCAAGATCACCGACAACCCTAGCAGCGTACCAACATCACCGACAACCCTAGCAGCGTACCAAGATCACCGACAACCCTAGCAGCGTACCAAGATCACCGACAACCCTAGCAGCGTACCAAGATCACCGACAACCCTAGCAGCGTACCAAGATCACCGACAACACTAGCAGCGTACCAAGATCACCGACAACCCTAGCAGCGTACCAAGATCACCGACAACCCTAGCAGCGTACCAAGATCACCGACAACCCTAGCAGCGTACCAAGATCACCGACAACCCTAGCAGCGTACCAAGATCACCGACAACACTAGCAGCGTACCAAGATCACCGACAACCCTAGCAGCGTACCAAGATCACCGACAACCCTAGCAGCGTACCAAGATCACCGACAACCCTAGCAGCGTACCAACATCACCGACAACCCTAGCAGCGTACCAACATCACCGACAACCCTAGCAGCGTACCAAGATCACCGACAACCCTAGCAGCGTACCAAGATCACCGACAACCCTAGCAGCGTACCAAGATCACCGACAACCCTAGCAGCGTACCAAGATCACCGACAATACTAGCAGCGTACCAAGATCACCGACAACACTAGCAGCGTACCAACATCACCGACAACACTAGCAGCGTACCAACATCACCGGCAACCCTAGCAGCGTACCAAGATCACCGACAACACTAGCAGCGTACCAAGATCACCGACAACACTAGCAGCGTACCAAGATCACCGACAACACTAGCAGCGTACCAAGATCACCGACAACCCTAGCAGCGTACCAACATCACCGACAACCCTAGCAGCGTACCAAGATCACCGACAACACTAGCAGCGTACCAAGATCACCGACAACCCTAGCAGCGTACCAAGATCACCGACAACCCTAGCAGCGTACCAACATCACCGACAACACTAGCAGCGTACCAAGATCACCGACAACCCTAGCAGCGTACCAAGATCACCGACAACCCTAGCAGCGTAACAAGATCACCGACAACCCTAGCAGCGTACCAACATCACCGACAACACTAGCAGCGTAACAAGATCACCGACAACACTAGCAGCGTACCAACATCACCGACAACCCTAGCAGCGTACCAAGATCACCGACAACCCTAGCAGCGTACCAAGATCACCGACAACCCTAGCAGCGTACCAAGATCACCGACAACCCTAGCAGCGTAACAAGATCACCGACAACCCTAGCAGCGTACCAAGATCACCGACAATACTAGCAGCGTAACAAGATCACCGACAACACTAGCAGCGTACCAAGATGACCAATAGGCCTATCCAACACCAACTGCCAAAAGAGGGGAAAGAGGAAGCGAGAGAGACACACACACACCACACATTAGGGTTATTGGGATCCCAGCAAGGAGTGTGTATGTGTGTGTGTACTGGGGGGAGACGAGGAGGAGGAGGGGGCAGAATGGGAGAGAGCGAGTATGGGAGAGAGCGAGAGCGAGTACGGGTGAAGAGGGGAGTGGGAGATAAGACGAGGAGGGGTGAGTATGTTTCGCCTGGGCTATAAACCAATCCCCACCACAGCATAGCTAATCAATACAGGCACAGTGGAATTAACAGTTATCTTAAAGTCCTTTAACAACAACAGCTTGATTAACACAAACAATCATCCATTATTAAACACCCACACACCCAGGGCAAGCTCAGGGAGGGATGGGAGGGAGGAAAGTACTAGAAGGAGTTAAGAGCGGGCTGAAGTGAGGGAGGGAGGAGGAGATGGAGTGGAGGGAAAGAAAGAGGGAGTGACAGGATTAATATATGTTTACATCTGTTGAAGAATCTGCTCCGTATCTTGAATGCATTGGTTCTGACGGCACCTGTGGGGATGGGATAGAGATGGTGTGTGTGTGTGTGTGTGTGTGTGTGTGTGTGTGTGTGTGTGTGTGTGTGTCTAGGCATGGAACGCTGAGGCGGAGGGGGGGGTGGAGGTCAGGGTAGAGATTTAGGGGAGACTGGTGTTGAGCTGGGAGGCTTGCATGCCTGTCATGACTGGAAGCACACAGTCACATAAGAGAGAGGAGAAAACGTAACTGCCTCCAAGGGATGGACGGGGGCAGGATGGACTGGGGCAGGGACGGGAGGAAGGGATGGACTGGGGCAGGGACGGGAGGAGGGAGGGACTGGGGCAGGGGCAGGGAGGAAGGGATGGACTGGGGCAGGGACGGGAGGAAGGGATGGACTGGGGCAGGGACGGGACGGGAGGAGGGAGGGACTGGGGCAGGATGGACTGGGCCCGGGACGGGAGGAAGGGATGGACTGGGGCAGGGACAGGACGGGAGGAGGGAGGGACTGGGGCAGGATGGACTGGGGCAGGGACGGGAGGAAGGGATGGACTGGGGCAGGGACGGGAGGAAGGGATGGACTGGGGCAGGGACGGGAGGAAGGGATGGACTGGGGCAGGGACGGGAGGAAGGGATGGACTGGGGCAGGGACGGGAGGAGGGAGGAACTGGGGCAGGGACAGGAGGAGGGAGAGACTGGGGGAGGAGGATGGGTATCTGGCTGGATAACTCTAGAGAACCAGAATAGACAGGGGGTTCGGGTGTCTGGTCCTGCAGCCTGAAATGGAAAGTTGGAAAGGCTGAGAGACAGATTAGAGGGTCGGGTTTCCCCATGACAGGGTCCGGGGCTGGAGGGCCCTGGAGGTCAGGTTTCCCCATGAGAGGGGCCGGGGCTGGAGGGTCCTGGAGGTCAGGTTTCCCCATGACAGGGGCCGGGGCTGGAGGGCCCTGGAGGTCAGGTTTCCCCATGACAGGGGCCGGGGCTGGAGGGCCCTGGAGGTCAGGTTTCCCCATGACAGGGGCCGGGGCTGGAGGGCCCTGGAGGTCAGGTTTCCCCATGACAGGGGCCGGGGCTGGAGGGCCCTGGAGGTCAGGTTTCCCCATGACAGGGGCCGGGGCTGGAGGGCCCTGGAGGTCAGGTTTCCCCATGACAGGGGCCGGGGCTGGAGGGCCCTGGAGGTCAGGTTTCCCCATGACAGGGGCCGGGGCTGGAGGGCCCTGGAGGTCAGGTTTCCCCATGACAGGGGCCGGGGCTGGAGGGCTCTGCCTGGGTTTGGTGGAGAGAGCCAGGTCGAGCAGCACTGGACAGGATGGGGAAGTGAGTCAGGGGTGATAAATTGGTCCTTCACCTTACCCAGCTGACCCAAGGAGAGCAGAACTGGACGGGAAAGGTTGAGAGGAAGGCAGGGGCAGGGTAGACTGAGGAGGGAGGGTGAGAATGATCTGGCCCCTAGCCATGCACAACTAACCCAGGGAAAGAAGGACGGGACAGGTTGAGAGAGAACGGGTAAGCTAGCTAGGAGTCTGGGAACGGGGGAAACAGGGGTGAGAGTGATCTGGCCCCTGGCCATGCCCAGGTGACCCAGGGAGAGCATCAGCCAACCAGTTAAATAGGAAAAGATCACTCCCTCTGGACAGAGAGGAGAAAGAGTGAGGAGAAAAGGATAGAGGGAGTGAGCAAGGAGGTGGGGGGGAGGGGGGAGAGTAGAAATGGGGAAGAACTAGAGAGGGGAAAGTGAGGGGAAGAGGAGGGGAGGCAGGAAAAGCATAGCTGAGAACTGCCTCTGAAACTGGAGTCTGTGATATGGGCAGTCAGAGTGGCAGGGACAGGCCCGTGCACATGGCCCTACCCATCTCCACTCATCTCTTCCCCTCACACACACTACATTATACCAGCGGGGTGCAGAAGACGGGTTGACTAGTAGATGCTATTAGCGGAGTGAGTGAGAGATACTAGTGCTCCTGATTGACAGACAAAGTGGCTGTGGTTAATTAGTAATCTATTGAGTGCGAGTATGTCAAAAAGTTGTTTGAGACTGTAAAAGAGAAGAGTGAGTGAGTAAACGAGTACTATATGTAAGTAAGTAAGTGAGTGAGTAAACGAGTACTATATGCAAGTGAGTGAGTGAGTGAGTAAACGAGTACTATATGTATGTGAGAGTGAATAAACGAGTACTATATGTATGTGAGTGAGTGAGTAAACGAGTACTATATGTAAGTAAGTGAGTGAGTGAGTAAACGAGTACTATATGCAAGTAAGTGAGTGAGTAAACGAGTACTATATGTAAGTAAGTGAGTGAGTGAGTAAACGAGTACTATATGTAAGTAAGTGAGTGAGTGAGTAAACGAGTACTATATGTCAGTGAGTGAGTAAACGAGTACTATATGTAAGTAAGTGAGTGAGTGAGTAAACGAGTACTATATGTAAGTAAGTGAGTGAGTAAACGAGTACTATATGTAAGTAAGTGAGTGAGTGAGTAAACGAGTACTATATGTAAGTAAGTGAGTGAGTAAACGAGTACTATATGTAAGTAAGTGAGTGAGTGAGTAAACGAGTACTATATGTAAGTAAGTGAGTGAGTGAGTAAACGAGTACTATATGTCAGTGAGTGAGTGAGTAAACGAGTACTATATGTATGTGAGTGAGTGAGTAAACGAGTACTATATGTATGTGAGTGAGTGAGTAAACGAGAACTATATGCAAGTAAGTGAGTGAGTAAACGAGTACTATATGTATGTGAGTGAGTGAGTAAACGAGTACTATATGTAAGTAAGTGAGTGAGTAAACGAGTACTATATGTAAGTAAGTGAGTGAGTGAGTAGACGAGTACTATATGTAAGTAAGTGAGTGAGTAAACGAGTACTATGTAAGTAAGTGAGTGAGTAAACGAGTACTATATGTCAGTGAGTGAGTAAACGAGTACTATATGCAAGTAAGTGAGTGAGTAAACGAGTATTATATGTAAGTAAGTGAGTGAGTGAGTAAACGAGTACTATATGTAAGTAAGTGAGTGAGTGAGTAAACGAGTACTATATGCAAGTAAGTGAGTGAGTAAACGAGTACTATATGTAAGTATGTGAGTGAGTGAGTAAACGAGTACTATATGTATGTGAGTGAGTGAGTAAACGAGAACTATATGCAAGTAAGTGAGTGAGTAAACGAGTACTATATGTATGTGAGTGAGTGAGTAAACGAGTACTATATGTAAGTAAGTGAGTGAGTGAGTAAACGAGTACTATGTAAGTAAGTGAGTGAGTAAACGAGTACTATATGTCAGTGAGTGAGTAAACGAGTACTATATGCAAGTAAGTGAGTGAGTAAACGAGTACTATATGTAAGTAAGTGAGTGAGTGAGTAAACGAGTACTATATGTAAGTGAGTGAGTGAGTAAACGAGTACTATATGTATGTGAGTGAGTGAGTAAACGAGTACTATATGTATGTGAGTGAGTGAGTAAACGAGAACTATATGCAAGTAAGTGAGTGAGTAAACGAGTACTATATGTATGTGAGTGAGTGAGTAAACGAGTACTATATGTAAGTAAGTGAGTGAGTGAGTAAACGAGTACTATATGTAAGTAAGTGAGTGAGTAAACGAGTACTATGTAAGTAAGTGAGTGAGTAAACGAGTACTATATGTAAGTAAGTGAGTGAGTGAGTAAACGAGTACTATATGTAAGTGAGTGAGTGAGTAAACGAGTACTATATGTATGTGAGTGAGTGAGTAAACGAGTACTATATGTAAGTAAGTAAGTGAGTGAGTAAACGAGTACTATATGTATGTGAGTGAGTAAACGAGTACTATATGTAAGTAAGTAAGTGAGTGAGTAAACGAGTACTATATGTATGTGAGTGAGTAAGTAAACGAGTACTATATGTATGTAAGTGAGTGAGTGAGTAAACGAGTACTATATGTAAGTAAGTAAGTGAGTGAGTAAACGAGTACTATATGTAAGTGAGTGAGTGAGTAAACGAGTACTATATGTAAGTAAGTGAGTGAGTTAGTGAATGAGTGAGTAAACGAGTACTATATGTATGTGAGTGAGTAAGTAAACGAGTACTATATGTATGTAAGTGAGTGAGTGAGTAAACGAGTACTATATGTAAGTAAGTAAGTGAGTGAGTAAACGAGTACTATATGTAAGTGAGTGAGTGAGTAAACGAGTACTATATGTAAGTAAGTAAGTGAGTGAGTAAACGAGTACTATATGTATGTGAGTGAGTAAGTAAACGAGTACTATATGTATGTAAGTGAGTGAGTGAGTAAACGAGTACTATATGTAAGTAAGTAAGTGAGTGAGTAAACGAGTACTATATGTAAGTGAGTGAGTGAGTAAACGAGTACTATATTTATGTGAGTGCGTGAGTAAACGAGTACTATATGTGAGTGAGTGAGTAAACGAGTACTATATGTATGTAAGTGAGTGAGTAGACGAGTACTATATGTAAGTAAGTGAGTGAGTAAACGAGTACTATATGTAAGTAAGTGAGTGAGTGAGTAAACGAGTACTATATGTAAGTAAGTGAGTGAGTTAGTGAATGAGTGAGTAAACGAGTACTATATGTATGTAAGTGAGTATGTCAGTATGGCCAGAAAGCTGTATGGTGGTGCGGTAATCCCATACAGACAGATTCATGTCCTGTTTAACTCTGAGGATAAACTAGCGCAAAGCCTGTCAGTCTCTCCTCCTCTGAGGTTCACCACCCTAAACCCACTGGAGGACTAGAGGGAGGATTGTCTTACAGGTGAGGGTTAGAGGCTAGAACAGAGCTGGACCTTAACTACCGAGCTCTAAAGTGCCTAACCCTACTACCCTCTCACCCACTACCCCTGCCCTAACGGGAACACAAGTGTCCCTGCATGCGGCCGGGTAGGAGGGGGAGAGAGAGGGAGCGAGCAGGAGAGAGGAGGCCCCATAATTAACATGCCAGGCGATCTGAGGACTCTGTGCTCCTCTTCACACACAAATGCCAAACCCCCATGATTATTATGGTAACACTTCACTCTGTGAAGACACATGGAGGAGAGGGAGGGAGTGTTGGATTACTGGAGGGTTGAGGAGGGGGCTGGGGTGAGGGATAGATGAGTGAGGAGGTGGAAGCCAGTGTCCTGCTCTGTGATTGATTGACTGAGGGACTGGTCAAGACATTTTTAGGAGCAGCTTCCTGGAGCTTTGCGTTATATAACAGAACACATTCTGGGTACTGTACTCAAAACAGAAGACTGTAAAAGCACTACTCTGAACAGGTGGATGGAAAACAAAAATGTAAATGTTTTTTCTCAAATGCACCGTTTGTAATGTTGACATTTTATTGCAATGCAGATCAGTGCTAGCCTGGTGGACCCAGTGATCAGTTGAACTGGAGTAGCCTGGTGGACCCTGTGATCAGTTGAACTGGAGTAGCCTGGTGAACCCAGTGATCAGTTGAACTGAAGTAGCCTGGTGGACCCAGTGATCAGTTGAACTGAAGTAGCCTGGTGAACCCAGTGATCAGTTGAACTGGAGTAGCCTGGTGGACCCAGTGATCAGTTGAACTGGAGTAGCCTGGTGGACCCAGTGATCAGTTGAACTGGAGTAGCCTGGTGGACCCAGTGATCAGTTGAACTGGAGTAGCCTGGTGGACCCAGTGATCAGTTGAACTGGAGTAGCCTGGTGGACCCAGTGATCAGTTGAACTGGAGTAGCCTGGTGGACCCAGTGATCAGTTGAACTGGAGTAGCCTGGTGGACCCAGTGATCAGTTGAACTGGAGTAGCCTGGTGGACCCAGTGATCAGTTGAACTGGAGTAGCCTGGTGGACCCAGTGATCAGTTGAACTGGAGTAGCCTGGTGGACCCAGTGATCAGTTGAACTGAAGTAGCCTGGTGGACCCAGTGATCAGTTGAACTGGAGTAGCCTGGTGGACCCAGTGATCAGTTGAACTGAAGTAGCCTGGTGGACCCAGTGATCAGTTGAACTGAAGTAGCCTGGTGGACCCAGTGATCAGTTGAACTGAAGTAGCCTGGTGGACCCAGTGATCAGTTGAACTGGAGTAGCCTGGTGGACCCAGTGATCAGTTGAACTGGAGTAGCCTGGTGGACCCAGTGATCAGTTGAACTGGAGTAGCCTGGTGGACCCAGTGATCAGTTGAACTGGAGTAGCCTGGTGGACCCAGTGATCAGTTGAACTGGAGTAGAATGGTGAACCCAGTGATCAGTTGAACTGGAGTAGAATGGTGAACCCAGTGATCAGTTGAACTGGAGTAGAATGGTGAACCCAGTGATCAGTTGAACTGGAGTAGAATGGTGAACCCAGTGATCAGTTGAACTGGAGTAGAATGGTGAACCCAGTGATCAGTTGAACTGGAGTAGAATGGTGAACCCAGTGATCAGTTGAACTGGAGTAGAATGGTGAACCCAGTGATCAGTTGAACTGGAGTAGAATGGTGAACCCAGTGATCAGTTGAACTGAAGTAGCCTGGTGGACCCAGTGATCAGTTGAACTGAAGTAGCCTGGTGGACCCAGTGATCAGTTGAACTGGAGTAGCCTGGTGGACCCAGTGATCAGTTGAACTGGAGTAGCCTGGTGGACCCAGTGATCAGTTGAACTGGAGTAGAATGGTGAACCCAGTGATCAGTTGAACTGGAGTAGAATGGTGAACCCAGTGATCAGTTGAACTGGAGTAGAATGGTGAACCCAGTGATCAGTTGAACTGGAGTAGAATGGTGAACCCAGTGATCAAGCTGGTTCCACCAAGCTAAACCAGTTGTGCAACAGTATTCCATTTTTCATCAAACAAACTTAAGCAGAAACCCATACCTGAATAAATAGCCAGGTCTACTGTATGTAGAGGCCAAAGTTTTGTATGAATCCATGTAAACACAGTAAAACTGATGGCATAGACTAAACCATAATAAAATCAATCTCAGTGACTGTCACATGACCATGACCCTTGAGGTTTAACATGGGAACATTCCCACCCAGTTGCATTCCCTATTACCACTAACTAACACCCCTGTTGGCATGTCTTTGGACATCATTTGCAGCATGTGTGTGTGCCCGTGCGTGTCATCCTGTTAAGGTTGCTGATTTATCTAGCCAGCAGGGCACAGAACACCTTTGATTGCACTGGGGACCAAGAATACATTTACCCCGTTTTTGGCAATGAGGCCCTTTATCTCCTCCCCTAGAGTCAGATGGACTGGTGGGTACCTCTAACTTCCTTCATACTGGACACAGAGACATAAAATGGTCTCCACGAGTTCATTGGACTCTGGGGAAGGAGATACTTTGGATTTGGCCAATTTATCCCTTTAACTGGGAAGAGTTCACGCTAACCTTACGATTTCTGCCTACACCCACTCAAACCATATGGATTACTCATTTCAACACGTCCCTGAACCACCGGGTCCAACACGCTCACTTATACTCAGAAAAACATATGAACGCACACAAACATGAAGCATGCACACACACACACACACACATTGACCGCATCTCAAAAGTTTCAGAACTCCACATAGATCCTCTGAGTCGTCACAGAATATCAGACAGACAAACCCTGGTAAAAGACTGTTCTATGCAATGAAATGTTTACACAGGCCTGTGTGTGAGCATTTGCACAGGCCTCTGTGTGAGCATTTGCACAGGCCTCTGTGTGAGCATTTGCACAGGCCTCTGTGTGAGCATTTGCACAGGCCTCTGTGTGAGCATTTGCACAGGCCTCTGTGTGAGCATTTGCACAGGCCTCTGTGTGAGCATTTGCACAGGCCTCTGTGTGAGCATTTGCACAGGCCTCTGTGTGAGCATATGCACAGGCCTCTGTGTGAGCATATACACAGGCCTCTGTGTGAGCATATACACAGGCCTCTGTGTGAGCATATACACAGGCCTCTGTGTGAGCATTTACACAGGCCTCTGTGTGAGCATTTACACAGGCCTCTGTGTGAACATTTACACAGGCCTCTGTGTGAACATTTACACAGGCCTCTGTGTGAACATTTACACAGGCCTCTGTGTGAACATTTACACAGGCCTCTGTGTGAACATTTACACAGGCCTCTGTGTGAACATTTACACAGGCCTCTGTGTGAACATTTACACAGGCCTCTGTGTGAACATTTACACAGGCCTCTGTGTGAACATTTACACAGGCCTCTGTGTGAACATTTACACAGGCCTCTGTGTGAGCATTTACACAGGCCTCTGTGTGAGCATTTACACAGGCCTCTGTGTGAGCATTTACACAGGCCTCTGTGTGAGCATTTACACAGGCCTCTGTGTGAGCATTTACACAGGCCTCTGTGTGAGCATTTACACAGGCCTCTGTGTGAGCATTTACACAGGCCTCTGTGTGAGCATTTACACAGGCCTCTGTGTGAGCATTTACACAGGCCTCTGTGTGAGCGTTTGTGTGTGTAGGTGAAGTATTCCTAGTATCCATCCCGGATCAGGGTGGTTTATGTGCATCTGTCACGCATGGCCTGTCCATCAGGTCTTTAGTTATGGCCAATTGACGACAGAGAGCTGAGAGAGGTCCTACCATCATACAGCTCAGTACAAGGGGGGTGGCTGTGTCATAGCAGGCCTCCTAACTGGTTGATCACATGACAATATTGGTTCTAGTACCAATGTGGCCAGAAGAACAGTCCAATCAAATCATCTAATACAGGCGGAAAATGAAGCGGAACAAAAAGGATCAATATAACCATGATGTAGTGGATAATGACTCCAGGGACGTGGCTGGTCCTCAAAACAACAAAGCAGCATGTGTGTGATTCTGTGGATGCCTGAGGGTGTGTGTGTTTTTGTGTGTGTGATTACCTCATGCAGCCATGTGAATGAGTGAGTGAGAGAGAGAGTGACACACACACAGTGTGCCCACCTGTTTGACACAGAGGGCCTGAGAAAGTGAAGAGGAATGAACAGAATGTCTGTCTGTGAGCACTGGGGTTGGGCCCAGATATGTTAGTGTGTGTGTGTGTGTGTGTGTGTGTGTGTGTGTGTGTGTTGCCTGATTAACACAGCTATGGGAGAGTGGTGGGGAATGGCATTTAGAGTGGGATATTTTACCAAGCAGCTGAGGAGAGAAATACACACAAGCGAGATTCACTCTCCTCACTCTATAGCCTCACTATTGAAATAGTGAGAGACGATTACTGGCATGCAGAAAGATTATTTTACACAAATGGGTACATGCATGGACATAGCAACACAGCAACTGTGTAGTCTGAAATCAAACAAACACATGCCCCATAGAGCTGTGTGTGTGTGTAACAGAGAAAGAGAGAATTTTCAGGAAAAAGAGAGGAGTGATAGAGATTCTGGTGAGAAACTAGAGAGTGTGTGAACCAGCGAATGATGCAGAGAAACAAACTAAAAGACATTAAGCCACGGCCAAATAAGGACAGGCTTTTGAGTGAGATGCATCAAATGACATCAGCATGTGTTGTATTGGTGCCATATTTTGACTATATATGTGATGCAAGATGGAATGGTTCAATCAACTCAATATGCAAAGAGATCTTTATTATAAACTACTGTGCTGTAGAACATATCAATTAAAAAATATGAGTAGAAATCTGCTGCCCTGATTTTAATTATATATATATATATATATATATATATATACCATTTAGCTGACACTTATCTAATGCGACTTCCAGTCACGTGTGCGTACAGAGGGGGTGTCGTGGGATTGGCTTGATCTGATTAACGACATCAGAGACAGACGAAATATGAGGTGGCAATCTCTCCGGCCAGGGAACGTAGACCTCTTTATCAACATGTAGTCATGTCGGCCAAAACAACCATCTATAGTTGCAAGTGTGCTCGCAACACTTGGTTCTGGGTGCAGAGATGAATCTTCCCTGCAATAACAGATCCACACATCTTCCCCGCAATAACAGATCCACCCATCTTCCCCGCAATAACAGATCCACACATCTTCCCCGCATTAACAGATCCACACATCTTCCCCGCATTAACAGATCCACACATCTTCCCCGCATTAACAGATCCACCCATCTTCCCCGCAATAACAGATCCACCCATCTTCCCCGCAATAACAGATCCACACATCTTCCCCGCATTAACAGATCCACACATCTTCCCCGCATTAACAGATCCACACATCTTCCCCGCATTAACAGATCCACCCATCTTCCCCGCAATAACAGATCCACACATCTTCCCCGCAATAACAGATCCACACATCTTCCCCGCAATAACAGATCCACCCATCTTCCCCGCAATAACAGATCCACCCATCTTCCCCGCAATAACAGATCCACCCATCTTCCCCGCATTAACAGATCCACCCATCTTCCCCGCAATAACAGATCCACCCATCTTCCCCGCAATAACAGATCCACCCATCTTCCCCGCAATAACAGATCCACCCATCTTCCCCGCAATAACAGATCCACACATCTTCCCCGCATTAACAGATCCACACATCTTCCCCGCATTAACAGATCCACACATCTTCCCCGCATTAACAGATCCACACACCCACATGTTACATCTCATATACTAAAGCTGAAGAACTGCACATTCAGGTACTTTTTATGGTGAATTCATTAAGCATAAAAAGGAAAATGCTGCTCATGATACCAGGTAATTTTATTATGATGTTCCGAGACGGTCTTCATCAGGCATGCCTGTGTGTGTTAGTCAGTCAAGCTCGTTGTTAAAGGAGTTTAAGAGTTTTATAACGTTTTGACCCTAGAGAGTGTGAGAGTGTGTGTGAACTGTAGCAAAAATAGTGGTGGAAAAAGTACTCAATTGTCATACTTGAATAAAAGATACCTTAATAGAAATTAATAGAAAATTACTGCAGTAAAAGTGTAAAATACTACTGTGTTTTTGGTTTTAAATATACTTAACTGTCAAAAGTAAAATGTAATTGCAATAATATACTTAAGGATCAAAAGTAAAAGTATAAATAATTTCAAACTCCTTATATTAAGCAAACCAGACGACACCATTTACTTTTTTTCCCATCTACAGATAGCCAGGGGCACACTCCAACACTCAGACATCATCTACAGATAGCCAGGGGCACACTCCAACACTCAGACATCATTTACAGATAGCCAGGGGCACACTCCAACACTCAGACATCATCTACAGATAGCCAGGGGAACACTCCAACACTCAGACATCATTTACAGATAGCCAGGGGCACACTCCAACATCATCTACAGATAGCCAGGGGCACACTCCAACACTCAGACATCTACAGATAGCCAGGGGCACACTCCAACACTCAGACATCTACAGATAGCCAGGGGCACACTCCAACATCATCTACAGATAGCCAGGGGCACACTCCAACATCTACAGATAGCCAGGGGCACACTCCAACATCATCTACAGATAGCCAGGGGCACACTCCAACACTCAGACATCATCTACAGATAGCCAGGGGCACACTCCAACACTCAGACATCATTTACAAACAAAGCCTTTGTGTTTAGTGAGTCTGCCAGATCAGAGGCAGTAGAGATGACCAGGGATGTTCTCTTGAGTGTGTGACTTAGACCATTTCCCTGTCCTGCTAAGCATTCAAAATGTAACTTTTATACTGTTGGGTGGTGTCAGGGAAAATGTATGGAGTAAAAAGTACAAAAATATAAATAGTAAAGTACAGATACCCCAAAAGTAAAAATACTTTTATGTTTTAAGTACTTACCCCTGAATAAAATCACCCGGGCGCACGAGCAACAGTGTGCGGCAATTTCCTTTTCCTGCACACATGACTAAATCGGCTTGAATAAAACCGTCTGCTAAATGGCATAATAATATATTTGAAATCATTGAATCACCATCTTGATAAGTCACATGAAGACCTAATAGCAGAGTCCAGGGGTAAGACTATAATATAGTATTATATAAGAATTATATGGTCACTAAGTGAAGCCTAAATACATCTGTGGTTAGATGCACACATGACACTGAACACCACAGGTAGCATGTGTGTGCATACATGTGTGAGATGACAGGTTGCAGACAGTGGGAAATGACAATGAGAGGTTAATAGGGTCTGATGACGGACCACACAGCAGTGATTTATGGACCTAATAAATGGGCTGATCGTCGGCACGGTAACGAGATCCCCACAAGGTTTCAGGGGTGGGGGGGGGGGGGGGGGGGGGGGTACCAATAACTTGATGCTGAGAGATGGGGGGGACATAGCTGCCATATCAGATCCAGTACAGGAACCTGAACCACTCCACCTCTAACGCACAAACAGGTCAACATTCTAACCCCGCCCGGGTGGGAGAAAGAAGACTGTGTGTGTGTGTGTGTGTGTGTGTAGCAGTGAAAGGGATCTGTCCAGCCAGGGTGATTTACACAAACAGAGCTAGAGACAAACTGACAACAGAAACTGCAATAAAACACTACCCAGCCACTGACTGAGGGGATAAGAATGTGTGTGTGTGTGTGTGTGTGTGTTGGTACCAAATAAAGTCATGCCAACTCTCAACCAGTTAACCATATGTTGAGTGAGGGACAGCAACAGTACACTCACACACCCCTTCCTATATCTAGAAATACTCCTTCACACCATCACACTGGATAATCTGCCATTTGTTTAGTAAACAAACAATAGCCGGTTGCCCTCTCAGCTTTGCCCCTTGACCTTTGCAGAACCAAAGTGGATACGTTGTTTGCGGCCCACACAACCTAGACTACACTTATGAGGAACACGTTTTGGTTCATTTCATTCCATTGACGAATGGTCAATTTATTCAGTGTTTTGTTTGTAGCGCTCCTGTTAATGTTGAGTAAGTATGTGCACCCGATCATGCATGCAAATGTAGGCCTAGAAATGTGCCCATTTGTGGATCTGATAGTATTTGTGTCTTAACTCCCCACCACTGTGGAGATTCTCAAAGTCATTTTTTCTTCACAAAGTCTGTTTTTATATCCATTGAGAATGACAATAGGTCCTCAACGTAGCCCATTTTTAAATCTTTCCAGCTCTCTTCCACTTCATAAAATAGGCCTACCTGATTACTTCTTATCCCTGGCACAAATAGCCTACAGCTGTCAGGAACTCACTGGCAAGGGAAACTATGAGGGCCCAGAATATTCTATACAATGTTGCCAGTGCCAGCTTCAGGCCAGACCAAGTTAATAGTTGATACAATGTTTTAAGTTCCTTGCAGACAGGCCATGTGTAGCCAATGTGATTTATAGGATGTCTTTTAAATCAGGATATTTTCTACCTGCAGGCTGCAATGTTTTTATTTGTTGGCTTTATGTAGGCTATTTTTACATAGAAGGAATAGAAGTACAAAAAAGTATGAATGTATGTACTTGTAAGTCGCTCTGGATAAGAGCGTCTGCTAAATGACTTAAATGTAAATGTAAGTTACTTTAAGAATCCTGATTAACCACATGATAATGATTTTGAGATACGAAGGCTTTATTCTAAATGAAATGAAACTGTTCCACGAAACTGTGCATAAGAAAATCATAACTGGCACGCAGATCGGTAGAAATGGTACGATAAATTGGCACTCCAAATGGAAAAGGCTGACAACCCCTGGTGCAGCCTATTACCTACCGGTAACTTCAGGAGCTTCATGGCAGAATCTATGACCAGCAGCAGCTGGAGGAGGGACGGGAACAGGTTCTTCTTCTGATTAGACTATCTTGATCTCTAACCCCCCCCCCCCCCCCCAAGTCATTTGTGTGTCTTAATTATTGAATCACTGTGTGCTTAAAGCATCAGACAAGCTCAGTAGCCTACATATAGTTGATTTTATGAAAACATATAGGGTGTGTCGATATAGGGAAAAACACAAGTTAACAATTTTGACCAATTGATTTGTTGAAAGAACAGACGACGCTAGGTTGACTAAGATTTTGTTTTGTCAGGGACAGCCCTAGTGGAAACTACAAACTTTAGATGCCTTTTTAAACTTCAAATCCACTGCAATTCCTGCTGTACAGGACAATTCCTACAACAACAGGGTGATCAAATGAAGATCATACACCTGTATGTTAAAGGGGAAATCCACCACTTTTCAACCTCATATTCATCACCTCCAGCACCATACCAGTGTATTTTACAAATGACATCTACATTCTGTAGTTTCCCTTTAAGATTCAGAGAAATAACAGAGCAAACAATGTGATTATAATAGGCTACACCTACATTACACAGAGACATAGATAAACAGTCACAAAGAGACCAACAAAGACAGATGGAGAGAGGCTGAAATAGAGATGGATGGAGGGAGGGAACTAGGAGAGAGATCCGTCACATAGGGCCTGAACCCGCATGGCTCAGCACTCCTCCACTCTCCTCCTTTCTGTGTTCTGTCCGTTCCTGTCGTTTATCTGCTTTATAAGGTTATCTAAGCTCTCACACACCCCCCCCCCCCCCCCACAGGATTCATTACAGCCTTAACTGCTCACTTAGGTTTATGCTCTCTTTAAATTAAACTGCAGATAACCGGGCAGCCAAATAAACACCTGCACTACCGCCGAGAAAGAGAGAACTCATTGAAGAGGAAATTAAGAAAAATAACAGTGTGTGTGTGGTCATCAGTACTGTAAGACTGGTCCCCATCATTAGTAATTCAATTTGCTCTTTATTAGAGGCTCTTATCTGCAGCACAGACGACTACTTTCTATCTCTCCCTCGTTCCATCTTCTTCTATCGCAACATTCTTTCTTTCCTCTATTTATCCTTCCCTCCATCACTGAGAAAAAAAACAATATAAGTCCTGCTTCAGGCCAGCTACATCTCTACACTTACAGAGGACGATAAAGCACAGAACTAGGAGAAAGACTGACTGGATGGAGAGAGAGACGGGGGGGTCAGAGACAGAACGAGACAAGAGAAGAATTAGACAGCAGGAAAGCAATTGAGGACAGATAATTTGTGTGAGAGGGGGAGAGGAGGGTGAATGAAGAGAGAGAAAGGAGAGAGAAGCAGAGAGAGTGAGCTATGGAGAGAGTGCCAGACAGCCAGCCATCAGGATGAATAAAGCCTAATGTTAATAGTGATGGCTTTTTTAATGTCTGCTCGACTCCATTGACTGGGGGCGATTACACTGAGATGGGCATGAGAGGGATGAAGAGAATAGAGGGGTGGAAGGAAGGGAGGAGGGCCGAGGGTTGTAAAAACACAGATTGCGTTCCATCAGGTTAGGTCTATATTCTCTAGTTCGTTAAAACAATCCAATTTGCAAAAGGATAATTATGCATTAGCTGCTTTTTATCTAGTGGGCTGGCTAGGGGGAGAGGAGAGTGGTGGTGGTGCCAGGACTTGATAGCAGCAGCCTCTTCCCCACCTTCACCCACTGCAAATTACCCACTATCACAGCTCAATTGGGTAATCAATTACCACCCCTCCCTATCCCCTATACACACACAGATCACAGCAGCGCTCCATAGGCCTCTCATAGAGAGGAATGGTGACCCCTATTGGAGAGAGGGGACAGTTGAATAAAATTGGCCCAATCAAAGCACTGGCAACAGTGCAAATGTCCAACAGTGTCCTAAAATGAGTTACTAAACCATAGAGCTATTAGATAGACTGGATCCACAGTACTGTCCATGTAATGTCATTCTCCACAGAGGATATATTCATTAAGTGAATTCGTCACGACTTACAGAGACAACACCACTCACAACTAGCTGAATTAATTAGCTAGACCTCCTGAGTCCTGAGTAGAAGGAAAATTATAGTAAATCATCTATTTATCTAATAGGACCTCTCTATATGATTTACTCTCACTGTCAGTGACAGTGGAAATCTAACGGTGTGTTAAGTTTAAAATGGATAGAAATTCCATGAATTCCTCCATATATTGCAGAGGTACAGTTGACTTAACAAGAGTCAGACTTGTTTTTCTGGTCAATTTACTTCTTGGCCTAATAGGATGGATCATGTTTACTCCCGTATTCCCTGATGTTTGCCAGGATGTAATCGTAATTAGTAAGATCTTATTTATTTTTCCCGGTTAAATAAAATGTCAAATAAAGTGCTGTCCTTCTACCTGTCCTGGAGGGGCTGGGGGAGAGACGTCGTAGCTTGTGTCTGCCGAACGAGACCAGTTCACGGGACAGGGTCCTCTTCACACCTCCCGGCCTCCAGAACGGGGTGTGTGTCCGAACCGGGCTGTGTGTCCGTCGGCGGAGAGAGTAGCGGCTGTTCAGGGTCATGTCTGCTGGGCTGGACCTCCGCTCTGATCCAGACTCACTGCAACACACAGGACAGAGTATGTGTCAGAGACAGGTAGGGAGGTGTGTGTGTGTGTGTGTGTGTGTGTGTGTGTGTGTGTGTGTGTGTGTGTGTGTGTGTGTGTGTGTGTGAGAGACAGCGAGGAGTTTGTGAGAGAGCGAGGAGTGTGTCAAAACATTTTTTTAAAGATAGATTTGCTGCCACCCTCTGGCCAAGGGCAATATTACATGTTCACAGATACAAAATCTGGATAAAAAGAGACATATTCCAACATGCATTACTAGATGTAAGAGAATAGGTATGATACAAGTAAAGACATCTCTGGCTTCCCTTAGTCCTCCTCTTTCTCACCTGCTAGCCGACCTCCTGATAATCTTCATCCTGCTCCTGAGTTTGAACCCTCCAGGGGAGGAGGAGGGGGGCACTATTATGCGTTGAGTTACAGATAGAGGGACACTGGACACCGCCTTGGCTCCGTTCTCTTTCTCCGAGGTCCAACGAAACACAGACCCACGTCGGGCCCCTATCCCTCCTCCTGTACCAGTCTGGCCCCCTCCTCCAGACCCTGCCTTCCAGCGGTAGAGACTACTGAGGGAGGTGGAGGCACCTGCTGCCTTACGCTGCTTGGCTAAAAGACTTGGGGATTTGGGTTCCTTGGCTTCCCCCTCTCCCTTCTCTGGAGCTCTCTGGGGCAGAGCCAGGGCTTTAGGTGAGAGGGGCTTCCGGGACAGCCTGGCCTGGCCACTTGCAGAAGACGACACCCAGGTGTACTTGGTGGTCTTCGGGACTGCGATGGATAAACTGAGCTTACGGGGAACCTTCTTGATGGGGGCAGAGGCTCTTCTACTGGGGAGCCCAGGATGGCAGACTGGGATGGGGGAAGAGGTGATGAGTTTGTCTGGGGGCTGGGCCTCTGTTCTGGCCTGGCTGGGCCCAGCTCCTCCTGGCTGATGGCTGTTCACCCAAGTGAACTTGGAGTGTCTCTGCGGAGAGGAGGTTGTCTGGGGCTGGGCTGGTGTGCAATTGGACATGGTGCTTAGTTGGGGTCCTTGTAGAGCACTAGGGGAGGCAGAGAGAGGGGGTGGAAGAAGTAGAGGTGGGTTTGTATCGCTAAGGATGAGGTTGCCGGTGGTTGCCTTGACAGTGTGTTTACCTCCTGTGCTGGTTTTCCCAGAGTGACAAGGTCTGATATGCAGCTGAGCAGTGCTCTGGACCATGGTGGTAGTAACAGTAGATTTGTCTGAGACAGGGACACTTGTCAATTCTGTATTATTTTCTCCAAGGGCAGTGGCTTTCACAGGTAGTCCCATGTCCTTCCCTTCAGTGGTGGGCTGAAACTCATGTTTAGTCTCTCTCTGCTGGTCATCTGGAGGTCCAGGCCCTGTTAGCCCAGAGAGTCCTAGCCAAGCGTCACCCCCAGGTCCTGTTCTCCCTCTGCCTGATTCAGTCTCTGACTCTATAGCTGTGGATCCACTGCCTGTCCCAGTCACAGTTCTTCTCACACCCCCTGTGAGTGCACACTGCTGGCCCCTTGGCCCTGGTCCTGTTAGATCCCCAGACATAGCACATTTTGTTCCATCCTTATCTCCTCTAGCCAGGTCCTTATTGCTGTGTCTGGGCTGTGAGGTGCCTCTAGCATTAAGGGACAGCAAGCCAGTAGAGGAGTTGGGTTCTGCACAAACTAATGGCTGCTCTAAAGAGTGCTTGGCAGTCTGTATAGTAGGTCTACTCTGCTGGGCTGAGCTGGTCTTGTTATTGAGGGAGTAAGTCTTCCTCCAGTGTCCCGCGGACTGAGGGGGGTAAGGCCCAGCCCGGGAGGGGAATGTGGGGGTGAAAGATGAGCTGTGACCCCTGCCTCGTGGCGGTGGCCTCGCCGGGTGCCACTGCCGGCCAGAAGTAGAAGGGACATCACCATGGACACTCTTATGGTTGTTGATGAGACCTGTTAGATGACAGAACGAGGTTAAGAGGTAGCTGGCAAAAGTGGTAAATTAAAGTTTAAAGGCGTGATTCTAGCTAGCCTCTACGTTCGGTCGTCCATATGTAGAGGCAAGAATATAGTTAGTAACCTACGCGCCTGCTAGCGATAGCCAGCTAGCTAGGCATAAACATATAACGTATTGGTTCGCAAAGCCAACACAGCATTCATAACAACTCTCAAATTGAATAGTTCAGTATCAGCTAGTTATTTAATATAATACACCAGTAATGTTCACTGTACTGTAAACCACCAACTTACTTTGCAACAGATCGATTTGCCTTTTCAGCGCGTCTCTCTCCATGTTTACGTCCGAAGCGCACATCGTCATCATGCAGCGCCACGGATATGTGTATTGCCGCGTTAAAAAAAACGGTGAACTGGTGCCGCGTTCAAACAGCTGGGAACTCGGAAAAAACTATCTCCGATTGGGGAAATTCAATTTGAACGGTCATCAAACTTGGAATTCCAACTCGGGAACTAGGGACTCTTTTTAGAGCTCCGACTTTCGGGCCCGAAGATCACTGACGTGATGATTTTTGTTTCGTATTTTCCCGAGTTCCCCGTTGTTTTGAACGGGGCATATGACGACACAACAGTGAAACGAAAGAGGAAGTGAAGTGACTCGCTAGCTAGATACCGATCAAATCTCGCCTACTCTCGTAAGAAGATTTACATTACAACTTACAAGGTAAACAATATTGACTAAATGGTATCTATAGTTACAGCATATGACTGAACATACAGCTTGTAGTAATTGGACTGATAGTTATTTCTCAATGCAACGGAGGAAATAAATAGCTGCGATCGAAGTTGGTTTGCACTTTGCTCAGTAGTCGCAGTTGGCTTTCACTTTCTACGTATGGTCTAATGTTGGTGTTATATTGGACTTTCTGTGGTGTGAGTAAGTTTACGTATGTGTTTATATATGTATGTGTATATATGTACAGTGCATTCGAAAAGTATTCAGACCTCTTCCCTTTTTCCACATTGTTACATTACAGCCTTATTCTAAATGTATAACCCCCCCCCCCCCCCTCAATCTACACACAATACCCCATAATGACAAAGCAAAAACAGTTTTTTAGAATTTTTTGGCAAACGCATATAAAAAAATCAACAACAGAAATATCACATTTACATAAGTGTTCAGAACCTTTACTCTGTACTTTGTTGAAGCACCTTTAGCAGTGATTACAGTCTCGAGTCTTCTTGGGTGTGACGCTACAAGCTTGGCACACCTGTATTTGGGGAGTTTCTCCCATTCTTCTCTGCATGTCCTCTCAAGCTCTGAGGTTGGAAGGGTAGTGTCGCTGCACAGCTATTTTCAGGTCTATCCAGAGATGTTAGATCGTGTTCAAGTCCGGGCTCTGGCTTGCCCACACAAGGACATTCAGAAACTCGTCCCGAAGTCACTCCTGTGTTGTCTTGGCTGTGTGCTTAGGTCCGTTGTCCTGTTGGAAGGTGAACCTTCGCCCTAGTCTGAGCAGGTTTTCAGGAAGAATCTCTCTGTACTTAGCTCTGTTAATCTTTCCCTTGATCCTGACTAGTCTCCCAGTCCCTGCCACTGAAAAACATCCCCACAGCACAATGGCAAATTCCAAGCAGGCTGTCATGTACCTTTTACTGAGGAGTGGCTTCAGTCTTGCCACTCTACCATAAAGACCTGATTGGTGGAGGGCTGCAGAGATGGTTGTCCTGGAAGGTTTTCCCATCTCCGTAGAGGAACTCTGGCGCTCTGTCAGTGTGAACATTGGGTTCTTGGTCACTTCCCTGACCAAGGCCCTTCTCCACCGATTGCTCAGTGTGGCTGGGCGGCCAGCTCTAGGAAGAGTCTTGGTATTTCCAGACTTCTTCCATTTAAGAATGATGGAGGCCACTGTGTTCTTTGGGACCTTCAATGCTGCAGACATCTGTGCCTCGACACAATCCTGTCTCGGAGCTCTACAGACAATTCCTTCGACCTCATTGCTTGGTTTTTGCTCTGACATGCACTGTCAACTGTAGGACCTTATATATACAGGCGTGTGCCTTTCCAAATCATGTCCAATCAATTGAACTTACCACAGGTGGACTCCAATCAAGTTGTAGAAACATCTCAAGGATGATCAATGGAAACAGGATGTGAGGACAGACGCTGGGAGACGAGAAGCAAGTACAGGGAGTGAACATTTAATAAACAACATGAAACTGAACATGGACAGCATCTGGACAGAGAAAACATAAACAACAATAATGCTGACACGGGGAACAAACTGAGGAACAGAAAGATATAGACAGGGCAATCAACAAATTGGCGGGGTCCAATGAGCGCTGATGCGTGTAATGATTGGCAGCCCGGCACCCTTGAGCATCAGAGAGGGGGAGTGGGAGCAGGCATGACACAGGATGCATCCGAGCTTAATTTCGAGTCTCATAGCAAAGGGTCTGAATACTTATGTAAATAAGGTATTTCTGTTTTCGTTTTGTCATTATGGGCTATTGTGTGTAGATTGATGAGGAACACATGTAATACATTTTATTATAAGGCTGTAATGTAACAATTGAAGGATCTGAATACTGTGTGTGTGTGTGTGTGTGTGTGTGTGTGTGTGTGTGTGTGTGAGCGTTTGTGTGTGAGCGTTTGTGTGTGTGTGAGCGTTTGTGTGTTTGCTGTATCTGTTTGCTGTATCTGTGTGCTGTATCTGTGTGTAACAGCATGCGGTACATCCTATGCCTTGTACAGTCATTAAAAACAAAATATACATCTTCACATGTTATGACCATTTCTATTCAAACCCTATTTCTTCCCTGCATCAGCCATGGACGCATGTGATGTGAAGATGTACTACATCATCATAAAGGACCCTGGGTTACCCACGGTGCTCAAACATGTTGGCCACATCTGTTACATCCAGGAGAGCAGGTACATGTCAAGGCTTAGCAGATCTGAATTTCCTCAGGAATTGCCTGTCATCTGTATGGGCTCCAGTTTGGACAGTCTCCTGAAGGTAAACGACCTGAAACCAGTGACTGCTAAGGAGGCAGAGCTGCTGCAAGCCCTAGGAGAGGACTCAGAGAGACTGAAGTGGTATTTAGAGAGGGATGCTTTGGATACAGCCCTGGGTTTAACTAAGGATGCACCTGTCACTGTGGAGTTGGATGGGAAGTGGCTGCAGGGAATTGTACGTTACGTCGGAAGGATGACAGAGCCAAAGTACCCAGACCCCATCGTAGGAACCTTCTTTGGCATCGAACTACAGGTAGCGTTTGCAAATGATGTATGTTCATACGTGTATTATTCTTTTGGAAATGTGTTATTCTACATATCACATCTACTGGGTTATTCATATGTCCTCTGAATTCCTCACAGGGAGAAGACAAAGGAAAGGGACCAACAGATGGGACATATCTGTCAAAAACCCTATTCCCCTGCAAGAAAGACTGTGGCATTTTTGCTCCATTTTCCAGAGTGAAACCCATGGTTTCCAAACCCAAATTTGTGTCCAAGTGTCTGACCTTTCCAGCAGCCCAGCTGGCCACGCAACCGTCGCCCCAACAGGCCCACCATCAGCCCCTCTCCACAGGAGACAGAGTCACCTTCTTCATGGACGAGGACATCCTCCATGGGATGGTGATGGATCTGGAGGAGAAGGAGGGCAGGACCTTAGTCATCATCTCTACTGTGAGTGCAGAATGATTGGCCGATAGAGCTGTGACATGTGGCCTATAGCAGGGGAGTATTTGGCTTTTGGGGTGTGACGGGTGTGTTTCCTGTGTTTGCAGGACCGGGATGAGAAGATCACCCTACCGCTGGACAGCGTCATCAAAGGGGAACTGCTTCAACATGGTGTGTGTGTTTGTGTGTCTGTCTGTGCATAATTGTAATAAACCGCATGAAAATATATTTTTTGATGCCATTGTTTGAGTCTTTGTGTTGACCACAGAGCCTGAGCCTATGGAAACTGATAAGGCCATTATGCCTATGGAGGAGGTTCACCCCTTGGGGCTTGGTGTTGACTCTCTAGTGGAGGTGACTCTGGCTATAGGACCTGGCTATGGAACCATCCGCTGGATAGGCACTTTGCCTGGGCAGAAAGGAACCTACGCTGGACTGGAGCTGGTACACTGTCTCAACACTGGCCTCTAATGTTCACATGATGCACTGCATGGACCCTGTCTTGGGCTGGAGAGCAATTCATTGTTCTGTTTAATCTCAAACGTCAACTACTCTCCACTTCACTCTCTCTCTGTCTTTCTCTCTCTGTGTCTCTGTCTCTCTCTCTGTTTCTCTGTCACTCTCTCTCTGTGTCTCTGTCTCTGTCACTCTCTCTAGGAGGATGGGTACACTGGGGTTAGTAATGGTACCTTTAAAGACCATCGGTTCTTCAGATGTCTTCCTAGACAAGGTCTCTTCGTCAAGCTTCTATCCTGCCGGCCTGACTCCCGCTTCCAGGGGGCAGCAGACATTCAGAATGAGAGGGCATCAGCCAATGTCCTTCAAGGTGAAAGAAACTGCCTCTTGTAACAAAGATCATTACAGCCAATCACATAACAAGCTATTTTTTGTTTGCTTGGTTGAGCTTTCCTGACTTAATGAACCATTTCCCACAACTGCAAAAACTGCCCATTAGACACCCCAGGCAGACTCATGGATTTCAAATAGTATTTGTACCCAGGTCTGGTCTGTGTGACTAGAGGTCTTTGACGTGTGTTTTGTACTCACTCAGAGAGACAGGTGGTCCGCAGCCCTGGGGCGCTCCCCTCCTCCCCCATCGCCTCTGAGCAGGTCGAGAGGATGTTGATTGGTCGAATGAAGGGGATCCAGGGCCATATAAACTCTTGCTACATGGACTCCGCCCTCTTCAGGTGAAGATGATGAAGATGATGACAATATATATTGTTTATAAAGAGAAAATTAAATGATAGGCACACTAACAGCTCCTCCCTGCTCCTATTAAACACACGCTCTCTCTCGCTCTCCCTCCCTTTCTCTCCCTCCCTTTCTCGCTCTTGCTCTCTGGCGCTCTCTCACTCTCTCTGTCTGTCTCTCTGTCTGTCTCTCGCTCTGGCTCTCTCTCCCTCCCTTTCTCTCTCCCTTTCTCGCTCTTGCTCTCTCACTCTGTCTGTCTCTCGCTCTGTCTCTCTCTCGCTCGCTCTGTCTCGCTCTCTCCCTCCCTTTCTCTCTCGCTCTCTGTCTCGCTATGTCTCTCGCTCGCTATGTCTCTCGCTCGCTATGTCTCTCGCTTGCTCTGTCTCTCTCGCTTGCTCTGTCTCTCTCGCTTGCTCTGTCTCTCTCGCTCGCTCTGTCTCTCGCTCTGTCTCTTGCTCTCGCTCTCTCGCTCGCTCTCCCTCCCTTTCTCTCCCTTTCTCACTCCCTTTCTTGCTCTCACTCTGTCTCGCTCTCTGTCTCTCTGTCTCTCTGTCTCTCTCACTCGCTCTCTGTCTCTCTCACTCGCTCTCTGACTCTCTCACTCGCTCTCTGTCTCTCTCACTCGCTCTCTGTCTCTCTAACTCGCTCTCTGTCTCTCTCACTCGCTCTCTGTCTCTCTCACTCGCTCTCTGTCTCTCTCACTCGCTCTCTGTCTCTCTCACTCTCTCTGTCTCTGTCTCGCTCTCGCTCTCTGTCTCTCACTCGCTCTCTGTCTCTCACTCGCTCTCTGTCTCTCTCACTCTCTCTGTCTCTCTCACTCGCTCGCTGTCTCGCACTCTCCCTCCCTTTGTCTCGCTCTGTCTCGCTCTCGCTCTGTCTCGCTCTCTCCCTCCCTTTCTCTCTCTATGACTTGCTCTCGCTCTCCCTCCCGCTCCCTTTCTCTCTCGCGCGCTCTCTCTCTCGCTCTGTCTCTCTCACGCTCTCTATATCTCTCTCTCTCTCCAGTCTGTTCTCCTGTTCCTCAGTTTTGGACTCCCTGCTGTTTAAGTCAACAGAGCCTAGGGATGCCCCCATCCAGAGTACCCTGCTACATGACATCGTCAACCCGCTCCGCAGGTCAGCCAACGCGTGTGTGTGTGGGCTTAGGAGATGTAGTAATTGTAGGCTTGGGTGTGCTAATACATGTGTTACCTGTGTGTATTGTTGTCTATGTGCAGTAAAGGTTTTGTGGAAGGGAGACACATTATGAAGCTTCGTCAGCAGCTGCAGGAGCTTGGATACTGCCACACATTCACCACAGAGGAGAAAGGTGAACAAACATCTGCCTTACTGCTATATCCTTTCTAACAGGACAGTCGCAACTGTAAATGAACTAGACTTAATAGGGTGATTTTTGAAAGGACTGAGTGTGACTGTGTGTGGTTGTGTTCTTGTTCAGATCCAGAAGAGTTTCTTACCCTCATTATGCACCATATTTTCTGTCTGGATCCTCTCCTCAAACTGTAAGAATACCTTACTCTAATCTATGTTCTATTTCAATTGTAATGTAGCTTTGCACTACACCAATGTAATACATACTTGATGACCAGACTTTACCTGGTAATAAAGAAATCTAAAAGACTTGACCTGGTTATAAAGAAATCTAAAAGACTTGACCTGGTTATAAAGAAATCTAAAAGACTTGACCTGGTTATAAAGAAATCTAAAAGACTTGACCTGGTTATAAAGAAATCTAAAAGACTTGACCTGGTTATAAAGAAATCTAAAAGACTTGACCTGGTTATAAAGAAATCAAAAAATGACTTGACCTGTTGTCTCCAGGTCAGCTGGGGGAAAGGTCCAGGACAGTTACTGTTATCAAATCTTCCTGGATAACAACCACAGCCTGGTTCTGCCTACTGTCCAACACCTGCTGGAACACTCCTTCCACAGCGCAGGACTCAAACTGGCAGAGGTAGGGGTGTGTGTGGGTGCACAGTACTCGCTCACTATGCTCGTTCTCATTTATCTGAAATTCCTGTAGATGGCACTGTTTGATAAGTCTTCTGCTACAACTGAACTAATGTGTGTTTATGACTACTAGACTCTATACAACGGTCTCCAGATTGGTAGTCTACTGTAGTCAGTAGTTGTGTAGTGACTGTATGTCTCTTCCTCTCCTTCTAGGTGCCATCTTGTCTGATCCTCCAGATGCCTCGCTTTGGGAAGAAGTTCAAGATGTTTCAGAAGATCATCCCTTCACTGGAGCTGGACATTACTGACCTCCTCTCTGAAGGTAGTTCACACACACACACAACACACACAGCCACTCAAGGATACACCATCTATCTGTGAAAAGATGTAATGTGATGTGGTGTGTGTTCAGGTCCCCAGCAGTGTGTGTTGTGTGGTCAGCTGGCGTATGAGGAGTGTGTGGACTGCTTCAGAGACCCAGTCTTTAGCAGGACAGGATTTAAAGTGTTCTGCAGGACCTGCTCCTCTCAGGTAGGGCGTAAGGACAGACTGACACACTCCACTGTGTGTGTGTACCTGTCATAGTGTTGTGTGTCATTATACGTGTATGAGATCATACTACATTGCAGTCGGAGTACACAGAATCATTGATCTACAAATCACTTTGCATCCCAAATAATTACTCTATATTTGATTAGGATTAGCGATTCTGCTCCTCTGTCTCCTTCTCCAGGTGCACTCTCACCCCGAGCGGCTGTCCCACAGCCCCTCCCCCCTGCAGCTCCCTGAGGGTTACCCCGCCCCCACTACCCTCCGAGCCCCGCCCCCTGCCCCACCCAGAGAGAGACTGGAGCTGTTTGCAGTGCTGTGCATAGAGACCAGTCACTATGTCTCCTTCATCAAACACGGACCAAACAGCACAGACTGGATCTTCTTTGACAGCATGGCTGACAGACATGGTGAGGTTGTGTGGAATATGCTGTGGCTGAAAACCCTCCTTGTTTCCTCCATTCCTTTCAAAACTCATTGGATGTCAGAAGGAAGCATTCATTCTCTGTCTTTCTCATGTTCTGTCTCATGCTCTGTCTCATTTTCTGTCTCAGTCTCATTCTCTGTCTCTCATTCTCTGTCTCTGTCTCATTCTCTATCTCTCATTCTCTGTCTCTGTCTCATTCTCTATCTCTCATTCTCTGTCTCTGTCACATTCTCTCTCTCTGTCTCATTCTTTCTCATTCTCTATCTCTCTCTCTCATTCTGTCTCATTCTGTGTCTCATTTTCTCTCATTCTCTGTCTCATTTTCAGTCTCATTCTCTCTGTCTCATTCTCTCTCTGTCTCATTCTCTCTCATTCTCTCTATTTCTTACTCTCATTCTCTCTCTCTCTCTCTCTCTTTCTGTGTGTGTTTCAGGAGAGAGGGATGGCTTCAACATTCCCCAGGTGGAGGCATGTCCAGAGATTGGCATGTACCTGGTCATGTCACCCGCCGAGCTGGCCAACCAGGTGCCTCGGGACATGAAGGGCGTGGCTAAGCGTCTGTTCTGTGATGCCTACATGTACCTGTACCAGAGTACCAGCATCAGCCTCTACCGCTGACAGAAGCGGAACCACATGGGTAATTCCACACCTCAAATTTGAGAGTTGTACAACTATTGTACTACTTGTCTGTAAGTAAAAATAGATGGGACCTCTGTTCACTGCTTATACTGTCCAAATAGCCCAAGTGTTATAGTGCCTTATGATATAGTGTGTGTGATATATAAATGTATATGTGTGTTTGGACAAACCTACTCATTCAAGGGTTTTTATTTTTTATGTTCTACATTGTAGAGTAATAGTGAAGACAACAGAATAAAATAACACATGGAATCATGTAGTAACCAAAAAAGTGTTAAACAAATCAAAATATATTTTAGATTCTTCAAAGTAGCCACCCTTTGCCTTGATGAAAGCATTCATCTGGAATGCTTTTCCAACAGTCTTGAAGGAGTTCCCTGCTTTTCCTTCACTATGCGGTCCAACTCTTCCCAAACCATCTCAATTGGGTTGAGGTCGGGTGATTGTAGAGGCCAGGTCATCTGATGCAGCACTCCATCACACTCCTTCTTGGTCAGAACGTCCTTACACAGCCTGGAGGTATGTTGGGTTATTGTCCCGTTGAAAAACAAATTATAGTACCACTAAGTACAAACCAGATGGAATGGCGTATTGCTGCAGAATGCTGTGGTAGCCATGCTGGTTAAGTGTGCCTTGAATTCTAAATACATCACAGACAGTATCACCAGCAAAGCCCCCCACACCATCATCCCACCTCCTCCTCCATGCTTCACGGTGGGAACCACACATGCGGAGATCATCCATTCACCTACTCTGCTTCTCACAATGACACGGCGGTTGGAACCAAAAATCTCAAATTTGGACTCATCAAACCAAAGGACATATTTCCACTGGTCTAATGTTCATTGGTCATGTTTCTTGGGCCAAGCAAGTCTCTTCTTATTATTGGTGTCCTTTAGTAGTGATTTCTTTGCAGCAATTTGACCATGAAGGCCTGATTCACCCAGTCTCTTCTAAACAGTTGATGTTGAGATGTGTCTGTTATTTGAACTCTGTGAAGCATTTATCTGGGCTGCAATCTGAGGTGCTGTTAACTCTAATGAACTTATCCTCTGCAGCAGAGGTAACTCTGGGTCTTCCTTTCCTGTGGCAGTCCTCATGAGAGCCAGTTTCATCATAGCGCTTGATGGGTTTTGCGACTGCACTTGAAGAAACTATCAAAGTTCTTAAAATTTTCCAGATTGACTGACCTTCATGTCTTAAAGTAATGATGGACTGTCATTTCTCTTTGCTTATTTGAGCTGTTCTTGCCATAATATGGACTTGGTCTTTTACCAAATAGGACTATCTTCTGTATACCATCCCCACCTTGTCACAACACAACTGATTGGCTGAAACGCATTAAGAATTCCAAAAATTACATTTTAACAAGGCACACCTGTTAATTGAAATGCATTCCAGGTGGCTCATAAAGCTGGTTGAGAGAATGTCAAGAGTGTGAAAAGCTGTCATCAAGGCAAAGGGTGGCTACTTTGAAGAATATAAAATATATTATGATTTGTTTAACACTTTTTGGTTACTACATGATTCCATATGTGTTATTTCATAGTTTTCATGTCTTCACTATTATTCTACAATGTAGAAAATTGTAAAAAAATTAAGAAAAACCCTTGAATGAGTAGGTGTGTCCAAACTTTTGACTGGTGCTGTATATATATAAAAAAATGGAAACGTATGACTTCGAGGCCTTCTAAAAGCCAAAGATATGTCCACTTTATGTAAAAAGTCTTGGGGGTGAATTAGTGCCGTTTCTCCTCTTGTAAATGCATCCAAATAATCAGAAAATATATAATGATTTGTACTTTCTGATAAAGCGCCTTATCAAAGTCAAGAATTCCAACTTGTTTCAAATAAATGTGTACCTCACCCCACTTTTATTACACTGTGCAATATCATGGGGATCCTGGGTTAATGGATGGGACTACTGATCAGATAGGGGAGGGGGTTTGCAGCTGGCCAGTTACATGACTTTTGACCTCTCTGTGTTTGTTTTTATTTGCACTGGGTGACTTGTTTTGGATGTAGAACGTTAGACTTTATTATTTTTTTGACGTTACTATTCCAGGGGAGGTTATGCTGTTTATACAATCATTTGTATAATTGTAAATGTAATACTTAGATTCCTATACATTCCAACTTCCATCTTAATATTTACCGCTAACTGTCTTTTAAGATAGGTTAGATCCTTTTGTGGAACTTGACAATGTGATTATTTGCACTTTACTGACTTTATTTGTTGTTGTTTTACTATACTTTAGAACTATGCCTTCGTATTGGTAGCTATGCGTATCTGAGAATTTATTTTCCTGAGGTTTTCTGATTATTGTAATATCTACAAAAAAGGCTAGAAGAAATGAGAATGAATTTGAATATTTGCATGTGTACGCTATGAAATGCTATAGTATATTCAAGTATGTCCTTACTTGTATGTTTGTAGGTCACTGTCCCTTTCACTATCTGAATGGGCACAGAATTATTCTCTCTCATCCCTTTTCTCTTTTCCATCTTTCACTTAGCATCGGGCAGAAAAGGGCGCGCCTCAAAGCTGAATAAATCAACAGTGATAACATTTTCTCACCACTTCATATTCCTAATGTGATCAGAGGGAGATGAGAGAGGGTCAGAGAGAGAGATAGAATCACATAGAGGTAGGGTCAGAGGGACAGAGGCTGGGGGGCGGTTGCATTGCGTTTGGAAGGCTGTTGGAGCACTTTTCTTCAGGAAGTGGGTTAACTAAGGAGATAATTTGGTCTCATAAACATTAACACAGGAGCAACATACTATTTAGCCTCAATCTATATGAAATAATAAACATGTTTGTTATATCTCTGTGCTCAAAAGGTTATTCTGAGGTGAGCCTCTGGCGTACGACTGGGCTACATCCCAAATGGCACCCTGTTTCGTATATATTTCACTACTTTTGACCAGAGCACTACATACTGTAGGGAATGGGGTGTGATTTGGGATACATTTGGGCTTACACAAGGCAGATATTGATGTACAGAAAATCACATCTGTGACATTTATAGAGCCAATTTACATGAAATTGCCAATTTTCTAACTTCCCCCTTTTCTACTCTGGCTGTGAGGTCATTATGGTACAAAATGAAAGAAATTAAACATTTTTCTTATTTTTTTGTAACTCTTCTGACTGCACTGGCTTTTTCTATTTACTTCCTATTGCCTTGCATTCGCTCTCTTTTCCTATCTCGGTAAACTTTGATAAATGCTGCCAACTAATAGACACGTTTATCTTTGTAGGGCACATGCCAACTCTCCCCCACCCCCTCACCTTCAGAACAAACAGGACAGCATTTGGTCTGCACTCAAATCCTGACCTGAAAATTGTTTTCTGTGCCCAGTTCAGACATATCACATGATGGGTCCTGACCCTGGTCAGTGGTGTAAAGTACTTAGGTAAAAATACTTTAGAGAACTACTTACAGTGGGGCAAAAAAGTATTTAGTCAGCCACCAATTGTGCAAGTTCTCCCACTTAAAAAGATGAGAGGCCTGTAATTTTCATCATAGGTACACTTCAACTATGACAGACAAAATGAGAAAAAAATATCAGAAAATCACATTGTAGGATTTTTAATTTATTTATTTGCAAATTATGGTGGAAAATAAGTATTTGGTCACCTACAAACAAGCAAGATTTCTGGCTCTCACAGACCTGTAACTTCTTCTTTAAACTACAACAAAAGTCACGGGATTGTCACCGTTTTAGTGGTTCTTCATGGATAGCTCCTCTGTCTCGGTGGCCATCTTCCAGAGATAGTTTTTCCTCCTGGTTGCTGGTTCCATACTCTCTCTTATAAGGGAAGGAGAATAGGTCATTAGTACCGTCAGCTGTGCTTAATTAATTGCCTCTGGTTACCTTGTCTCACATGCCTTGTTGGGCTACTATCCGTGAGCCCAGCCTGCCCTCTGGTGGTCCTTCCACAGAATATTTTATTATAAATACTTTTACTTTTGATACTTAAGAATAGTTTAGCAATTACATTTACTTTTGCTATTTAAGTTTTTTTTAAACCAAATAATTTTTGACTTTTACTCAAGTAGGATTTTGCTGGGTGACTTTTCACTTTTACATGAGTCATTTTCTATTAAGGTATCTTTACTTTTACTCAGGTATGACATTTGGGTACTTTTTATACCACTGGATGTGGCTGACCCTGAGCAAGTAGTTAGTACAGTAGGTCTCCCTAGCTCATATGAACCCTCTGATGCTATTGAGTTCTGACAGGTAAGGCCTTTCAGCTTTCATACAGTTTCTCTAGCCTGGTCCCAGATCTGTTTGTGGTATCGCCAACTCCTTTTGTGGTATCGCCAACTCCTTTTGTGGTATCGCCAACTCAAAAATTTTATTTGTCACATACACATGGTTAGCAGATGTTAATGCGAGTGTAGCGAAATGCTTGTGCTTCTAGTTCCGACCATGCAGTAATATCTAACAAGTAATCTAACAATTTCACAACAACTACCTTATACACACAAGTGTAAAGGAATGAATAAGAATATGTACATAAAAATATATGGATGAGCGATGGCCGAACGGCATAGGCAAGATGCAGTAGATGGTATAGAGTACAGTATATACATATGAGAAATGTAGGGTACGTAAATATTATATAAAGTGGCATTGTTTAAAGTGGCTAGTGATACATTTATTATATCCAATTTCTATTATTAAAGTGGCTAGAGATTTGAGTCAGTATGTTGGCAGCAGCCACAGTCTGATGGCCTTGAGACAGAGGCCATCAGGAGTCTCTCGGTCCCCGCTTTGATGCACCTGTACTGACCTCGCCTTCTGGATGATAGCGGGGTGAACAGGCAGTGGCTCGGGTGGTTGTTGTCCTTGATGATCTTTTTGGCCTTCCTGTGACATCAGGTGGTGTAGGTGCGCCGGAGGGCAGGTAGTTTGCCCCCGGTGATGCGTTGTGCAGACCCCACTACCCTCTGGAGAGCCTTACGATACAGCCCAACAGGATGCTCTCGATTGTGCATCTGTAAAAGTTTGAGAGTGTTTTTGGTGACAAGACAAATTTCTTCAGCCTCCTGAGGATGAATAGGCGCTGTTGCTCCTTCTTCACCACGCTGTCTGTGTGGGTAGACCATTTCAGTACGCCGAGGAACTTAAAATTTCCACCTTCTCCACTACTGCCCTGTCGATGTGGATAGGGGGTGCTCCCTCTGCTGTTTCTTGAAGTCCACGATCATCTCCTTTGTTTTGCTGACGTTGAGTGTGAGGTCATTTTCCTGAATACCACACTCCGAGGACCCTCACCTCCTCCCTGTAGGTCGTCTCGTCGTTGTTGGTAATCAAGCCTACCACTGTAGTGTCGTCTGCAAACTTGATGGTTGAGTTAGAGGCATGCATGGCCAAGCATTCATGGGTGAACAGGGAGTACAGGAGAGGGCTGAGAACGCACCCTTGTGGGGCCCCAGTGTTGAGGATCAGCGGGGTGGCCCCTCACCACCTGGGGGCAGCCCGTCAGGAAGTCCAGGACCTAGTTGCACAAGGCGGGGTTGAGACCCAGGGTCTCGAGCTTGATGACGAGTTTGGAGGGTACTATGGTGTTAAATGCTGAGCTGTAGTCGATGAACAGCATTCTTACATAGGTATTCCTCTTGTCCAGATGGGATAGTGCAGTGTGATTGCGATTGTTTCGTCTATGGACCTATTGGGGCGGTAAGCAAATTGGAGTGGGTCTAGGGTGTCAGGTAGGGTGGAGGTGATATGGTCCTTGACTAGTCTCTCAAAACACTTCATGATGACGGAAGTGAGTGCTACGGGGCGATAGTCATTTAGCTCAGTTACCTTAGCTTTCTTGGAAACAGGAACAAGGGTGGCCCTCTTGAAGCATGTGGGAACAGCAGACTGGGATAAGGATTGATTGAATATGTCCGTAAACACACCAGCCAGCTGGTCTGTGCATGCTCTGAGGACGCGGCTAGGGATGCCGTCTGGGCTGGTGGCCTTGCGAGGGTTAACCCATTTAAATGTTTTACTCACGTTGAGTAAAACGTGAGTAAAACTATTTAAAAAATGTTACCAGGCCATTCAGGATGATTCAATGCCGTCTTGGAAAGCAACTCCAGTGTTTATTTGGCCTTGTGTTTTAAGTTATTGTTCTGCTGAAAGGTGAATATGTCTCCCAGTGTCTGTTGGAAAGCAGACTGAACCAGGGTTTCCTCTAGCATTTTGCCTGTGCTTAGCTCTATTTCGTTTCTTTTTATCCACAAAAACGCCCTAGTCCTTGCCAAGGATGATGATGCATGTTTTGGAATATTTTATAGGCTTCCTTATTTTCACAATGTTGTTGATCCATCCTCAGTTTTCTCCGATCACAGCCATTAAACTCTGTAACTGTTTAAAAGTCACCTTTGGCCTCATGGTGAAATCTCTGAGCGGTTTCCTTCCTCTCTGGCAACTGAGTTAGGAAGGACACCTGTATCTTTGTAGTGACCGGGTGTATTGATACACCATCCAAAGTGTAATGAATAAATTCACCATGCTCAAAGGTATATTTAATGTCTGCTTTAAAAAATGTTTGCCCATCTACCAATAGGTGCCCTTTTTTGCGAGGCATTGGAAAACTTCCCTGGTCTTTGTGGTTGAATCTTTGTTTGAAATTCACTGCTCGACTAAGGGACTTTACAGATAATTGTATGTGTGGGGTAAAGAGATGAGGTAGTCATTATAAAATCATGTTAAACACTGTTATTGTACACAGAGTGAGTCCATGCAACTAATTATATGACTAGTTAAGATCATTTTGACCCCTGAACTTATTTATGCTTGCCATAGCAAAGGGGTTGAATACTTATTGACTCAAGACATTTTTTCATTTTTAATTAATTTGTAAATAATTCAATGTTGACATTATGGGGTATTGTGTGTAGGCCAGTGACACACATTTTCAATTTAATCCATTTTAAATTCAGGCTGTAACATAGCAAATTGTGGAAAACGTCAAGGGGTGTGAATACTTTCTGAAGGCACTGTAGACAGCAGTGGAGGCTGCTGAGGGGAGGACGGCTCATAATAACGGTTGGAACGGAGTCAATGGAATGGTATCAACCACATGGAAACAACGTGTTTGATGTGTTTGATACAATTCCATTGACTCCATTCCAGCAATTAATATGAGCCGTCCTCCCCTCAGCAGCCTCCATTGGTAGACCACTATCGGAAGGGAGCGGATGGGAAAACGATCAGGGTTGGATTGCTGTGTGCGTGTGTACATGCGTTTTGTGTGGAAATCACTCAGGAACCCAGAATGGCTCTTTGACCTTCATCATTATTTACATTGTGGAGATGGAGGTCGTGCCATTCACGTTCTAGCTATGCTGCTACCGATCAACTGTAAAGGAGAAAAGAGACAAATTGGTTTCAAATATGGTAAACTGATGAGATTATAGAATGTTTTACTAAATGGGGCGGTTTCCCGGTCACAGATTAAGCCTGGGCTCATAAGAAATTCCATTGAGTTTGCTTTTTAGTCCTGGACTAGGCTTCATCTGTGTTCTGGAAACCGCCCCTGTGCGTCTGGGAAGTGGCGCTCTTGGCGGTGGAGTTTTCAATGAGGTGGCACTCGCAGACAAGTTACTAGCAGTGCAATGTCCAGGATGAGAATTTTCATTTACCGGGAAGGTGGAAATAAGCAGCAGAAGGTGTGTACAAGATACAGTTGAAGTCAGAAGTTTACATACACTTAGGTTGGAGTCATTAAAACTTGTTTTTCAACCACTCCACAAATGTATTGTCAACAAACTATAGTTTTGGCAAGCCTGTTAGGACATCTACTTTGTCCATGACACAAAAAAAAATTCCAACAATTGTTTACAGACAGATTATTTCACATATAATTCACTGTATCACAATCCAGAGGGTTGGAGGTTTACATACACTAAGTTGACTGTGCCTTTAAACAGCTTATAAAATTCCAGAAAATTATGTCATGGCTTTAGAAGCTTCTGATAGGCTAGTTGACATCATTTTTTATTTATTTATTTATTTCACCTTTATTTAACCAGGTAGGCAAATTGAGAACACGTTCTCATTTACAATTGCGACCTGGCCAAGATAAAGCAAAGCAGTTTGACACATACAACAACACAGAGTTACACATGGAGTAAAACAAACATACAGTCAATAATACAGTAGAAGAATAAGTCTATATACAATGTAAGCAAGTGAGGTGAGATAAGGGAGGTGAAGGCAAACAAAATATATATATAAATAAATAAATATATAAAAAGGCCATGGTGGCGAAGTAAATACAATATAGCAAGTAAAAAAAATAACACTGGAATGGTTGGTTTGCAGTGGAAGAAGGTGCAAAGTAGTGATAGAAATAATGGGGTGCAAAGGAGCAAAATAAATAAATACAGTAGGTAAAGAGGTAGTTGTTTGGGCTAAATTATAGATGGGCTATGTACAGGTGCAGTAATCTATGAGCTGCTCTGACAGCTGGTGCTTAAAGCTAGTGAGGGAGATAAGTGTTTCCAGTTTCAGAGATTTTTGTAGTTCGTTCCAGTCATTGGCAGCAGAGAACTGGAAGGAGAGGCGGCCAAAGGAAGAATTGGTTTTGGGGGTGACCAGAGAGATATACCTGCTGGAGCGCATGCTACGGGTGGGCGTTGCTATAGTGACCAGCGAGCTGAGATAAGGGGGGACTTTACCTAGCAGGGTCTTGTAGATGACCTGGAGCCAGTGGGTTTGGCGACGAGTGTGAAGCGAGGGCCAGCCAACGAGAGCGTACAGGTCGCAGTGGTGGGTAGTATATGGGGCTTTGGTGACAAAACACTGTGATACGCTGCATCCAATTTATTGAGTAGGGTTTTGGAGGCTATTTTGTAAATGACATCACCGAAGTCGAGGATTGGTAGGATGGTCAGTTTTACAAGGGTATGTTTGGCAGCATGAGTGAAGGATGCTTTGTTGCGGAATAGGAAGCCGATTCTAGATTTAACTTTGGATTGGAGATGCTTGATGTGAGTCTGGAAGGAGAGTTTACAGTCTAACCAGACACCTAGGTATTTGTAGTTGTCCACATATTCTAAGTCAGAGCCGTCCAGAGTAGTGATGCTGGACAGGCGGGCAGGTGCAGGCAGCGATCGGTTGAAGAGCATGCATTTAGTTTTACTTGTATTTAAGAGCAATTGGAGGCCACGGAAGGAGAGTTGTATGGCATTGAAGCTCGCCTGGAGGGTTGTTAACACAGTGTCAAGAGAAGGGCCAGAAGTATACAGAATAGTGTCGTCTGCGTAGAGGTGGATCAGAGACTCACCAGCAGCAAGAGCGACATCATTGATGTATACAGAGAAGAGAGTCGGTCCAAGAATTGAACCCTGTGGCACCCCCATAGAGACTGCCAGAGGTCCGGACAACAGACCCTCCGATTTGACACACTGAACTCGATCAGAGAAGTAGTTGGTGAACCAGGCGAGGCAATCATTAGAGAAACCAAGGCTGTCGAGTCTGCCGATGAGGATGTGGTGATTGACAGAGTCAAAAGCCTTGGCCAGGTCAATGAATATGGCTGCACAGTACTGTTTCCTATCGATAGCGGTTAAGATATCGTTTATGACCTTGAGCGTGGCTGAGGTGCACCCATGACCAGCTCTGAAACCAGATTGCATAGCGGAGAAGGTATGGTGGGATTCGAGATGGTCGGTAATCTGTATGTTGACTTGGCTTTCGAAGACCTTAGAAAGGCAGGGTAGGATAGATATAGGTCTGTAGCAGTTTGGGTCTAGAGTGTCTCCCCCTTTGAAGAGGGGGATAACCGCAGCTGCTTTCCAATCTTTGGGAATCTCAGATGACATGAAAGAGAGGTTGAAAAGGCTGGTAATAGGGGTGGCAACAATTTCAGCAGATAGTTTTAGAAAGAAAGGGTCCAGATTATCTAGCCCGGCTGATTTGTAAGGGTCCAGATTTTGCAGCTCTTTCAGAACATCAGCTGACTGTATTTGGGAGAAAGAGAAATGGGAAAGGCTTGGGCGAGTAGCAGAGGGGAGGGCAGTATTGTTGACCGCGGTAGGGTTAGCCAGTTGGAAAGCATGGCCAGCCGTAGAAAAATGCTTATTGAAATTCTCAATTATAATGGATTTGTCGGTGGTGACAGTATTTCCTATCTTCAGTGCAGTTGGAAGCTGGGAGGAGGTGTTCTTATTCTCCATGGACTTTACAGTGTCCCAGAACTTTTTTGAGTTTGTGTTGCAGGAAGCAAATTTCTGCTTGAAAAAGCTAGCCTTGGCTTTTCTAACTGCCTGTGTATACTGGTTTCTAGCTTCCCTGAAAAGTTGCATATCACGGGGGCTGTTCGATGCTAATGCAGAACGCCATAGGATGTTTTTCTGTTGGTTAAGGGCAGTCAGGTCAGGAGAGAACCAAGGGCTATATCTGTTCCTGGTTCTAAATTTCTTGAATGGGGCATGCTTATTCAAGATGGTGAGGAAGGCATTTTTAAAAAATATCCAGGCATCCTCTATTGACGGGATGAGATCAATATCCTTCCAGGATACCTCGGCCAGGTCGATTAGAAAGGCCTGCTCGCTGAAGTGTTTCAGGGAGCGTTTGACAGTGATGAGTGGAGGTCGTTTGATCGCTGACCCATTACGGATACAGGCAATGAGGCAGTGATCGCTGAGATCTTGGTTGAAAACAGCAGTGGTGTATTTGGAGGGCAAGTTGGTTAGGATGATGTCTATGAGGGTACCCGTGTTTACGGAATTGGGGTGATACCTGGTAGGTTCATTGATAATTTGTGTGAGATTGAGGGCATCAAGCTTAGATTGTAGGATGGCTGGGGTGTTAAGCATGTTCCAATTTAGGTCGCCTAGCAGCACAAGCTCTGAAGATAGATGGGGGCAATCAGTTCACATATGGTGTCCAGAGCACAGCTGGGGGCAGAGGGTGGTCTATAGCAGGCGGCAACAGTGAGAGACTTGTTTTTAGAGAGGTGGATTTTTAAAAGTAGGAGTTCAAATTGTTTCGGAACAGACCTGGATAGTAAAACAGAACTCTGCAGGCAATCCTTGCAGTAGATTGCAACACCGCCCCCTTTGGCCGTTCTATCTTGTCTGAAAATCTTGTAGTTAGGGATGAAAATGTCAGAATGTTTGGTGGTCTTCCTAAGCCAGGATTCAGACACGGCTAAAACATCTGGGTTGGCAGAGTGTGCTAAAGCAGTGAACAAAACAAACTTAGGGAGGAGGCTTCTAATGTTAACATGCATGAAACCAAGGCTATTACGGTTACAGAAGTCATCAAAAGAGAGCGCCTGGGGAATAGGAGTGGAGCTAGGTACTGCAGGGCCTGGATTCACCTCTACATCACCAGAGGAACAGAGGAGGAGTAGGATAAGGGTACGGCTAAAAGCTATGAGAATTGGTCGTTTGGAACGTCTAGAACAGAGAGTAAAAGGAAGTTTCTGGGGGCGATAAAATAGCTTCAAGGAATAATGTACAGACAAACGTATGGTAGGATGTGAATACAGTGGAGGTAAACCTAGGTAATGGGTGATGATGAGAGAGATATAGTCTCTAGAAACATCATTGAAACCAGGTGATGTCATCGCATATGTGGGTGGTGGAACTGAGAGGTTGGATATATAGTGAGCAGGGCTAGAGGCTCTACAGTGAAATAAGCCAATAAACACTAACCAGAACAGCAATGGACAAGGCATATTTACATTAAGGAGAGGCATGCTTAATCGAGTGATCATAAGGGTCCAGTGAGTAGAGGTTGGTTGGGGGCACGGCGATCCAGACAGCTGGCCGGGTAGCTGGCTATCGGTAGCAAGATAACATAGGATGGAGGTCTGTTTTTATTTTATTATTTTTTATTTTTTTGTCACCTCGTTCGTTTCCGTCGGTAGATTAGTGGGGTTCCGTGTGGTAGAGGGGATCGATCCAATTGGCAAAATAGATATAGTGACCCAGGAAAAAGAAAAAAATTGTCCGGTATATTTATTTAGATAGCAGCCGATAAGACAGCTAATAATTAGCAGATGGGTATTCAGAAACGTCGCAATGGAAAAGCCTGTTGAAACCACCTCGGACAATTACGTCGGCAGACCAGTCGTGATGGATCGGCGGGGCTCCGTGTTTTTTTTCCAGTCCAATTGGCAAAAGAGGTATTGTAGCCCAATAATTCGCTGGTAGGCCTCTTCGGCTAGCCGGCAGATGGGCCTAGCTCGAGGCTAGCTCAAGGCTAACTGGTGCTTGTTTCGGGACAGAGGTATTAGCCAGTAGTAGCCACCTGGTTGCAGCTAGCTAGCGACGATGATCCGGTGTAATTGTCCAGAGCTTGCGTCAGGAATCCGGTGATGTGGTAGAGAAAAAGCAGTCCTATATTCTCTGGGTTGATATCGCGCCTGCAGACTGGCAGGTATTTGCCCGAGCTGAAGCTGGCTGGTGTCCGAGTTAAGGGCGAAGACCGCAGCAGTGGTTAACTGACTACTAGCTAGTTATCTGGCTAGCTTCTGATTGGGGTTACGGTTCTAAAGTATAAAAAATAGCAGATCCGTACCGCATTGGGTGAGGCGGGTTGCGGGAATATATATTCAGTTCCAAGATGGAAAGTGAAATTAAAATATATACGAAATGTATACAAAAAATACGAGGACTATTTACGCGGGACAAGACGGGACAAGACAAGACAAACACACGTCCGACTGCTACGCCTTCTTGGAGCTTTGAGTCAATTGGAGGTGTACCTGTGGATGTATTTCAGGGCCTACCTTCAAACTCAGTGCCTCTTTGCTTGACATCATGGGAAAATCTAAATAAATCAGCCAGGACCTCAGAAAAGAATTTGTAGACCTCCACAAGTCTGGTCATCCTCTGGTACATCCAAGTCTGGTACATCCTCCACAAGTCCAAACGCCTGAAGGTACCACATCCATCTGTACAAACAATAGTATGCAAGTATAAACACCATGGGACCACGCAGCCATCATACCGCTCAGGAAGGAGACTCTGTTTCCTAGAGATGAACGTACTTTGGTGCGAAAAGTGCAAATCAGTCCTAGAACAACAGCAAAGGACCCTGTGAAGATGCTGGAGTAAACAGGTACAAAAGTATCTTTATCCACAGTAAAACGAGTCCTATATCGACATAACTTGAAAGTCCACTCAGCAAGGAAGAAGCCACTGCTCCAAAACTGCCATAAAAAAGCCAGACTACAGTTTGCAACTGCACATGGGGACAAAGATTGTACTTTTTGAAGAAATGTCCTCTGGTCTCATGAAACAAAAATAGTACTGTTTGGCCATAATGGCCATCGTTAAGTTAGGACGTAAAAGGGGGAGGCTTGCAAGCCGAAGAACACCATCCCGACCGTGAATCATGGGGGTGGCAGCATTGTGCTGTGGGGGTGCTTTGCTGCAGGAGGGACTGGTGCACTTCACAAAATAGATGGCATCATGAGGAAGGACAATTATGTGGATGTATTGAAGCAACATCTCAAGACATCAGTCAGGAAGTTAAAGCTTGGTCGCAAATGGGTCTTCCAAATGGACAATAAGCCCAAGTATACTTCCAAAGCTGTGGCAAAATGGCTTAAGGACAACAAAGTCAAGGTATTGCAGTGGCTATCCCAAAGCCCTGACCTCAATCCTATAGAAAATTTGTGGGCAGAATTGAAAAAGCGTGTGCGAGCAAGGAGGCCTACAACATGACTCAGTTACACTAGCTCCGTCAGGGGGAATGGGACAATATTTACCCAACTTATTGTGGGAAGCTTGTGGAAGGCTACCTAAAATGTTTGACCCAATTTAAACAATTTAAAGGCAATGCTACCAAATACTAATTGTGGAATTAGTGTATGTAAACTTCTGACCCACTGGGAATGTGATGCTGAAATAAATCATTCTCTCTAATATTATTCTGACATCACCTACTTAAAATAAAGTGGTGACTGACCTAAGACAGGGAATTTTTACTAGGATTAAATGTCAGGAATTGTGTTAAACTACGTTTAAATGTATTTGACTAAGGTGTATGTAAACTTCCGACTTCAACTGTATATCATACTTTGACTAAAACTTTGACTTATTGACTTACATCGCTGTGCAACATCATGGGTAAGCTCTGGTCATCGTCTTTCAGCTCTAAATTTGTTATTTTTTTCTGGTGTGGGAGTAACGACCTCAAACATTTATGCGCCATGTTGGTGGACTATGACTGGAAGTGGCATTTCTGGCAGTGTGAAACAGGCCATGTGCCCAGTGAGTGTTAAATAAACCTTGCAATAATGTGACAAGGCAGCATTGATAGCTGATGCAGTATCTGTCAGTAATCAGTTTTTGACTTGGAGTGAAATATGTGCCGGTACTCATTTTGGGTGCCAGTACTGTTTATATTTAGGTGAGGAACTTTTGAGCTAATATTCTATAAGAGTTGCGGAAACTCGAGCAGTAGAACATTTGAGGTGTCGGTACTCAGTTCTGGTGCTCCTGCCCAAGTCAAGCGCTGGCAGTAGGGTTGCTTAGTATCTGAAAATAGATATGAACAGATACTTCACTCTGGCCTTAATCTCATTTAGTATACAACGCTGCATACTTGGATCAGGCACACTCCACTGACCAGGCCATATGTGGAATTAAAAGATGTTAGGGATTTAGAACTGTTTCAATAATGCTTGTCAATGCCAGTGGAAAGCTTCACCTCACCATGCAATGTTCAATGGCACTCGAGACTGCTGTGACACAGAGCAGACACAGCAAGAGCAGTGCACTTGGCACACTGGGAAGCTTAGCTTAGCTTTCTCCCCAATAAAACCTCACTGTCACACTGTTATACAGTCTGCCTAAACAAAGCATGCGAGAGGAACAAATGATTAGAAAAAACAGACATCTATGACCACAGGAACAATTGAAGCCTTCACTGAAGTGATGGAGACACAAAACAACACAGGGTGTTTCAGTTCAGACCCTGTTCTTTTTTAAATATCATGAATACAATAGTGGCTTATGAATAAAAGATCAATGGTGGCGTGGGATTTGCTGGTCGGAGAAAATGTCATGTTGGTTTAATGGTGGTGGGAGAAAGGTCTGACTGGCCTCACAGGGCCACGGAAGACCTGTGTGTGTGTGTCTGTGTGTGCATGCGTGCTTTCATTTTTATGTGGAGCTTAAAAGCCAGTTCCATTTCCTCATCTGAAATGTTACACTTTACCCTAATATAGGCTGTTATGAAAAGTTGCCATTTTAACTTTCTTTTTGAGGCAACTGTGGCAAATCTAAAAACGTCATGAAAAAATACTAATGTTTACTATATAATTCTACAGTACTTACTATAGAATCCTGTAGTAATTTTTATTTTATTTAACTAGGCAAGTCAGTTAAGAACACATTCTTATTTTAAATGACGGCCTAGGAACAGTGGGTTAATTGCCTTGTTCAGGGGCAGAACGACAGATTTTTACCTTGTTTAACCTTTTTTTACCTTGTCAGCTCAGGGATTTGATATAGCAACCTTTCAGTTACTAGTCCAACGTTCTAACCACTAGGCTACCTGCCGCCCCAGTAAACTGTAGTATACTGTAGAATACAGTATTACACACTACACTATAGTATCCCTCGATCATGTGTATTACTTACTATAGAATGTTGTAGTATACCGTAGAATACTATAGTAAATACTACAGTATTATCCTTTTTTAAATTTTTATAAATACATTGCCGTGGGAAGATGTTTGGGGGTGGGGGTGCTTTGATTTAAAAAAAGTATAAAACACTGCAGTCCGCAGAAACATGACACTTTACCATACTACAATATTTAATTTGCATATACAGTGCCTTCAGAAAATATTCACACCCCTTGACTTTTTCCTAATTTTGCTGTGATACAGCCTGAATTTTAAATGTGTTTTTGTCACTCCTACACAAAATACCCCATAATGTAAAATTAGATTTTTTTGTTGTTGAAATATTACAAATTGATTAAAAGCTGAAATGTCTTGAGTCAATATGTGTTCAATGCCTTTGTTATGCCAAGCCTAAATCAGTTCAGAAGATAACATTTCTTAACAAGTCACATAAGTTGCATGGACTCTTTGTGCAATAATAGTGTTTAACATGATTTTTGGATTACTACTTCATCTCTGTACCCCACACATATCTGTAAGTTCCCTCAGTCGAGCAGTACATTTCAAACACAGATTCAACCACAAAAACCAGGCCTCGCAAAGAAGGGCACCTATTGGTAGATGGGTAACAACAACCACAACAAAGAAGTAATTGAATATCCCTTTGAGCATGGTGCAGTTATTAACTACACTTTAGATGGTGTATCAATACATCCAGTCACTACAAAGAGACATCTGTAAAAAATGTGGCAAGGCAATTCACTTTTTGTCCTGAATAAAGTGTAAGAAACGGTATGGAGCTAAGCACAGGCAAAATTCTAGAGAAAACCTGGTTCAATTTGCTTTCAACCAGACAATGGGAGAGAAAATCATCTTTCAGCAGGAATATAACCTAAAACACAAGGCCAAATCCACATTGGAATGAGTGACGAGTTACAGTTTGGATTTAAATCTACTTGAAAATCTATGGCAAGACCTGAAAATGGTTGTCTAGCAATGATCAACAACCAATTTCACATTGCTTGAAGAATTTTGAAAAGATAATGGGCAAATGTTGTACATTTCAGGTGTGGAATGCTCTTTGAGACTTTTTCAGAAAGACACAGCTGTAATCGCTGCCAAAAGTCCTTCTACAAAGTATTGACTTAGAGGTGTGAATACTTTTGTAAATGTGATATTTCTCTATTTAATTTTCAAAAAAATTGCAAAAATTTCGAAAAATGCGTTTCTACTCATTACTCATTATGGGGTATTGTGTGTAGATGGGTGAGAATTGCATTTTATTTAATACATTTTGAATTCAGGCTATAACACAACAAAATGCGGAATAAGTCACGGTGTATGAATACTTTCTGAAGGCACTGTACCCTTCCCATTCCCCTCCCCCATATCCCAATTTGTGCCACCCATATGTGAAAAACCTACATACCAGGTATAGAACATATTGTCTTCCATACAGGTTATAGTTCAGAGCATGAGCTCTGAACTATCTTTTCAGACCCCAGTCCTACCTACAGGTTATGGAAAATGTTATCTTTTAGTGTTTCTCCAGTAGGTTTCCTCAGGGAGAAAGCCTCCACACGTAAAAGATAATAAAACAAAACACTATAGTAAATACTACGGTAATGTCCTATTAAACACTACAGTAAATATTACAGAATATACTAGTTTTCTTTCACTATACTATTTATACTATAGTTCAGTTTAAATACTACAGTCAAGGTTGGGTAGGTTACTTTCTAAATGTAATCCGTTACAGTTACTAGCTAGCTGTCAAAAATTGTAATCAGTAATGTAACTTTTGGATTACATAAACTCAGTAACGAGGCATTAGAAGACAAAAATGTATGTTACCAATTGAACAACATCTATTGCAGGATAAATCAATGTTGAAGTTTACATAGTTGGCCATATATGGATGTTACATTTCACTTTATGGGTTGGTTATGTAGGCTTCTTCTAACCCATTGCTTTCTACTACATATAATAATATGATTAAATTACATCTTTACATAAATATATATAATTTCTAAGTCCAAACATGTATGTAGCAACTACAGATTGCCCCTTTAACTGTATCAAAAGTGTGCAAGTTTGAGCATGTGTCAATGAACATTTTTTTTACAAGCATTAATTAGATTGAGCAATAAAAGCCCCACTTTTATTCCATAGGCTGTGATCCGCAATATTCAGCTGTATTTTTCACTGCATTTTTCACTGCTTATCTACTGGTTTCAAAAACAATGATTGATGGGCAGCTTAAACTTCTTGAATTCAAAATATTTGTGTTCAAATACACATTTAGATTTGTGAACAGCCAACCACAACAACCACAATCTGTAAGGCGCAAATATTTAAATGAGAGAGCAGCAGTGTGATTCACATCAATGCGCTATGTAGATAGCACTAATAAGTGATATCCGTATCTCCGTAGACTACACCACTGCTGTCATCCTTACCTCCAAGTGTTTATTCAAGTTGGATAATCTTTGGATGCCGACAGCAGTCGCACCTTTGGTAGACACAGCTTGGACTGTAGTTAACAAAAGCTTATTCCTGCTCTTTTCCCACGATCCATCAAACACATTTGGTGTGTCATCATAGTGGTTTCTGACTTGTGGTGAGACACGCTCAGGTGAAACAAATTTAAACATGCAACTTTTTTCAAACATCCTTTATGAATTTAAAAGTAATCTATCTTTTCAAAAGTATTGGTAATCTGATTACAATATTTTTGCTGGTAACGTAATGGATTACAGTTAACGTTTTTGTAATCCCTCACATGTAACGGATTACATGTAATCTGTTACTCTCAACCCTGACTACAGTATATTACAGTAAATATTACAGTAAAGTTTGCAAAAACCCTGCAGTGAGTACTATAGTATATAAATATAGTAATACTACAGTATTTAGACCATAGTATAATATAGTATTTTTTTTGTTTGGGATATAATTTGTGTACAGTCATAAAATAGGAATGAAGATGTTTCAGGGCATCCATCTACCAGACCATTATAAAAAAAAAAACTATTCAGAACCACGTTGTAAAAATGTTCTTAGGAGTGGGCTACGTTATAAATCAGCAGGAGAGAGTTTGGAAGCAAATGGAAAGGTATTTTATTACCTCTTGTCTTATTCCCTTTTTAGAGAGAGAGAAAGAGATATGAGAGAGCGAGAGAGAAAGAAACAAACAAAGAGAGAGAGAGAGACGCTAGCTACTTTGAGTCTGAGACACGATCCACTTCCTACACTAATATCTGTGATAGGTCACCATTCTGAATGACATCATCATGGGCCATCAATTACACAGTGACATCATGGGAACAGAACATATAGTGAGTCAGACAATCCATAGGCTAGTATCAACACGGCCTCATTAGAATATGTCAAAGTGACATTTAACCACCTATGCTGACATATTACTTATGCGACGTATAGTAATTATGATGGTTAAATGTCAACAGTCTGACACATTTCTAATAAGAAATCAATTCTAGCTACTGTAGATGGTAGAGGCTACTTCCAAAGCAAAACTCAGGTCCCTGAGTTGACCAAAGATACAGATACAAACAGACAATAGATACAGGCCATTCAAGTGACGTGCAGTTCTGTAGGTTTTATCCATACCCTTGACCGATGTATTTCATACTCTGTTTTATAATGCACATTGGATCAGAGCAAAACGTGAGCCTGGGACTGGGCTTTGAGGTAAGACATCAACCATAACTTTGTCAACCCGGTATCATCACACTCTTTCTTTCTCTCTCTTTCATCTGTTTTTATAGCGGGGATTTCTAGGAGATTTTGTATTCTTCTATGATGGGGTTCTTTTGATCTTGCTGTCCGTTCTGTCGTGTCCCTCTCTCCTCCTCACCCTTTATGTGATCAGCTCTACCACTGACCTCTACACTTGTAATGATTCCCAAATAGCACCCTATTCCCCATGTAGTGCACTATACTTTTGACCACGGTCAATAGTGCTTTGGTCAAACGTAGTGTACTATAAAGGGAATAGGGTGCCATTTGGGATGTAACCTGGTGGTTGTGTTCTGGATGGGGATGTTTCCTCTCTCTGAGTGAGCACTAACTCATGGTTCTTTCATGTGCCTTAGGTTAGGTCTTACAGTCGTGAGTCTTTCTTAATACACAGAACAGCACACTGCTGCTGCTCAACAAAGGAGCAAGAAGGTACAGTGAGTGTTGGGAGGGGGGACTTTGTGTGTGTGTGTGTGTGTGTGTGTGTGTGTGTGTGTGTGTGTGTGTGTGTGTGTGTGTGTGTGTGTGTGTGTGACCTAAAGATTGAACACACACAGACACACTACTAGCTCTTCCATAACCAATAAGCAGCCAATGACACCTTTCTCTCTCTGACTAAACCAGTGGTTCCCAAACTAGGGGTCGCGACCCCATGTGCGGTCTCCCGATATGAAAAAATGGGGTCGAGGAAGAATCTCCATAATCCTATAATATTAAATAAATTATACCATTTACAGTACCTGTTAAAAGTTTGGCCACACCTACTCATTCAAGGGTTTCTCTTTATTTTTACTATTTTCTACATTGTAGAATAATAGTGAAGACATCAAAACTATGAAATAAAACATGGAATCACGTAGTAACCAAAAAAGTATTAATCAAATCAAAATATATTTTATATTTGAGATTCTTCAAAGTAGCCACCCTTTGCCTTAAATACAGCTTTGCAAACTCTTGGAATCCATTTCAATTAACAGGTGTGCCTTCTTAAAAGTTCATTTGTGGAATTTCTTTCCTTCTTAATGCATTTGAGCCAGTCAGTTGTGTTGTGACAATGTAGGGATAGTTTACAGAAGATAATCCTATTTGGTAAAAGACCAAGTCCATATTATGGCAAGAACAGCTAAAATAAGCAAAGAGAAATGACAGTCCGTCATTACTTTAAGACATGAAGGTCAGTCAATCCCGGAAATTTTCAAGAACTTTTAACGTTTATTCAAGTGCAGTTGCAAAAACCATCAACCGCTATGATGAAACTGGCTCTCATGAGGACCACCACAGGAACGGAAGACCCAGAGTTACCCCTGCTGCAGAGGATAAGTTCATTAGAGTTTACCAGCCTCAGAAATTGCAGTTTAAATAAATGCCTCACAGAGTTCAAGTAACAAACAAATTTTTTTTTATATAAAAAAAAACAAATTATCCCCTTTTCTCCCCAATTTTCGTGGTATCCAATCACTAGTAATTACTATCTTGTCTCATCGCTACAACTCCCGTACGGGCTCAGAAGAGACGAAGGTCGAAAGCCATGCGTCCTCCGAAGCACAACCCAACCAAGCCGCACTGCTTCTTAACACAGCACGCCTCCAACCCGGAAGCCAGCCGCACCAATGTGTCGTAGGAAACACCGTGCACCCGCCCCCCTCGGTTAGCGCGCACTGTGCCCGGCCCGCCACAGGAGTCGCTGGAGCGCGATGAGACAAGGATATCCCTACCGGCCAAACCCTCCCTAACCCGGACGACGCTAAGCCAATTGTGCGTCGCCCCACGGACCTCCCGGTCGCGGCCGGCTGCGACAGAGCCTGGGCGCGAACCCAGAGACTCTGGTGGCGCAGCTAGCACTGCGATGCAGTGCTCTAGACCACTGCGCCACCCGGGAGGCCGTAACAAACACATTTCAACATCAGCTGCTCAGTTTAGACTCTGTGAATCAGGCCTTCATGGTCAAATTGCTGCAAAGAAACCACTACCAAAGGACACCAATAATAAGAAGAGACTTGCTTGGGCCAAGAAACATGACCAATGAACATTAGAAAGAAATCTGTCCTTTGGTCTGATGAGTCCAGATTTGAGAATTTTGGTTCCAACCACTGTGTCTTTGTGAGACACAGAGCAGGTGAACAGATGATCTCTGCATGTGTGGTTCCCACCGTGACGCATGGGGGAGGAGGTGTGATGGTGTGGGGGTGCTTTGCTGGTGACACTGTCTGTGATTTATTTAGAATTCAAGGCACATTTAACCAGCATGGCTACCACAGCTTTCTGCAGCGATATGCAATCCCATCTGGTTTGCGCTTAGTGGGACTATCATTTGTTTTTCAATAGGACAATGACCCAACACACCTCCAGGCTGTGTAAAGGCTATTTGACCAAGAAGTAGAGTGATGGAGTGCTGCATCAGACGACCTGGCCCCTACAATCACCCGACCTCAACTCAATTGAGATGGTTTGGGATGAGTTGGACCGCAGAGTGAAGGAAAAGCAGCCAACAAGTGCTCAGCATATGTGGGAACTTCTTTAAGACTGTTGGAAAAGCATTCCAGGTGAAGCTGGTTGAGATAATGCCTAGAGTGTGCAAAGCTGTCATCAAGGCAAAGGGTGGCTACTTTGAAGAATCTCAAATCTAATATATATTTTGATTTGTTGAACACTTTATGGTTACTACATGATTCCATATGTGTTATTTCATAGTTTTGATGTCTTCACTATTATTCTAAGATGTAGAAGATAGTAAAACTAAAAACACCCTTGAATGAGTAGGTGTGTCCAAACTTTTGACTGGTACTGTATATATTATAATATCGTCTTTGTATCTCAAAATCATTGTAATGTGGTCAACCTTAAAAATCTAAATGAAATTATTCAAATCTAAAAGATAAAATTCAACCAGTGAGCGCCCTTAGATCATGGCAAAGGCCACCGTTGCACTTGAATAATTCCCATGGTGAATGGCTAGATCCACTATGCTATGAAACCACACACTATTGAAGAGATTGATATTACTGGCCACCAAATATATAGTGAAAACAGTGTGTGGGGTGGCAGAGGCATGGAAACTCACATCAGTACCTTTGTCAGATGACACTGTTAAACAAAGGATTCATGCTGTTGCTAGCAATCAAGAGGAAACTGACCGACTCAAAAACTGACCAGGGCGAGATAGTCATGCATAATTGACTTTTGTTTGCTATCATGTCAGGGGATGCTATTCTGTCTCACGATTCCCGAGCATGAAACAGCACAGGGGATGTTCAGTGTGCTGCGTGGACACATTGACGAAAAACTGATTCCATGGGATTGAATGGTGGGCTTTTGTAAAGATGGGGCTCCATCTACAGTGCATTCGGAAAATATTCATACCTCATTACTTTTTCCACATTTTGTTACGTTACAGCCTTATTCTAAAATGAATTAAAACATGAATCTACACACAATACTCCCTAATGACAAAGCAAAACCATGTTTTTAGACATTTTAGCACATTTATAAAAAATTCAAAACCAGAAATACCTTATTTACATAAGTATTCAGACCCTTTGCAATGAGATTTGAAAATGAGCTCAGGTGCATCCTGTTTCCATTGATCATCCTTAAGATGTTTCTACAACTTGATTGGAGTCCACTACTGGTAAATTAAATTGATTGGACATAGAAATGTGCACACCTGTCTATAGAACATCCCACAGTTGACAATGCATGTTCAAGCCATGAGGTCGAAGGAATTGTCAGTAGAGTCACGAGACAGGATTGTGTCGAGGCACAGATCTGGGGAAGGGTACAAAAACATTTCTGCAGCATTGAAGGTCCCCAAGAACACAGTTTTCTCCATCATTCTAAATGGAAGATGTTTGGAACCACCAAGAATCTTCATAGAACTGTCCGCCCGGCCAAACTGAGCAATCGGGGGAGAATGGCCTTAGTCAGGGAGATGACCAAGAACCAGATGGTCACTCTGACAGATCTCCAGAGTTCCTCTGTGGAGATGGGAGAACCTTCCATAAGGACAACCATCTCTGCAGCCCTCCACCAATCAGGTCTTTATGGTAGAGTGGCAAGACTGAAGCCACTCCTCAGTAAAAGGTACATGACAGCCAAGTTGGCGTTTGCCAAAATGCACATACAGTGGCAAGAAAAATTATGTGAACCCTTTGGAATTACCTGGATTTCTGCATAAATTGGTCATCAAATTTGATCTGATCTTAATCTAAGTCACAACAATAGACAAACAGAGTGTACTTAAACTAATAACACACAAATTATTGTATTTTTCTTGTCTATATTGAATACATCATTTAAACATTCACTGTGTAGGTTGGAAAAAGTATGTGAACCCCTAGGCTAATGACTTCTCCAAAAGCTAATTGGAGTCAGGAGTCAGCTAACCTGGAGTCCAATCAATGAGACGAGATTGGAGATGTTGGTTAGAGCTGCCTTGCCCTATAAAAACACTCACAAAATTTGAGTTTGCTATTCACAAGAAGCATTGCCTGATGTGAACCATGCCTCGAACAGAAGAGATCTCAGAAGACCTAAGATTAAGACCAGTTGACTTGCATAACCCTGGAAAGGGTTACAAAAGTATCTCTAAAAGCCTTGATACTTATCAGTCCACGCTAAGACAAACTGTCTATAAATGGAGAAAATTCAGCACTGTTGCTACTCTCCCTAGGAATGGCCGCCCTGCAAAGATGACTGCAAGAGCACAGCGCAGAATGCTCAATGAGGTTAAGAAGAATCCTAGTGTCAGCTAAAGGCTTACAGAAATCTCTTGGACATGCTAACATTTCTGTTAATGAGTCTACGATACGTAAAACACGGGAGGACACCACAGAAGAAGTCACTGCTGTCCAGAAAAAACATTGCACACATCTGTAGTTTGCAAAACTGCACCTGGATGTTCCACAACGCTACTGGCAAAGTATTCTGTGGACAGATGAAACTACAATTGAGTTGTTTGGAAGGAACACACAACACTATGTGTTGAGAGAAAAAGGCACAACACACCAACATCAAAACCTCATCCCAAAGGTACGTATGGTGGAGGGAGCATCATGGTTTGGGGCTGCTTTGCTGCCTCAGGGCCTGGACAGCTTGCTATCATCGTCGGAAAAATGAATTTCCAAGTTTATCAAGACATTTTGCAGGACAATGTTAGGCTATCTGTCCTCCAATTGAAGCTCACCAGAAGTTGGGTGATGCAACAGGACAACGACCCAAAACACAGAAGTAAATCAACAACAAAATGGCTTCAACAGAAGAAAATACGCCTTCTGGAGTGGCCCAGTCAGAGTCCTGACCAATTGAGATGCTTTGGCATGACCTCAAGAGAGCAGTTCACACCAGACATACCAAGAATATTGCTGAACTGAAACAGTTTTGTAAAGAGGAATGGTCCAAAATTCCTCCTGAGCGTTGTGCAGGTCTGATCTGCAACTCCATGTTTGGTTGTTATTGCTGCCCAAGGAGGGTCAACTAGTTATTAACTCCAAGGGTTCACATACTTTTCCCACCCTGCACTGTGAATGTTTACACGGTGGGTTCAATAAAGACATGAAAACATATAATTGTTTGTGTGTTATTAGTTTAAGCAGACTGTGTTTGTCTATTGTTGTGACCTAGATGAAGATCAGATCAAATTGTATGACCAATGTATGCAGAAATGCAGGTATTTCCAAAGGGTTCACATACTTTTTCTTGCCAAGATTATCTTGTCTGATGAAACCAAGATTGAACTCTTTGGCCTGAATGCAAAGCGTCACGTCTGGGGGAAACCTGACACCATTCCTACGGTGAAGCATGGTGCTGGTAGCATCATGCTGTGAGGACGTTTTTCAGCGGCAGGGACTGGGAGACTAGTCAGAATCAAGGGAAAGATGAAAGGAGCAAAGTACAGAGAGATCCTTAATGGAAACCTTTTCCAGAGCACTCAGGACCTCAGACTGGGGTGATGGTTCACCTTCCAACAGGACAACGACCCTAAGCACACAGTCATGACAACGCAGGAGTGGCTTCGGGACAAGTCTCTGAACGTCCTTGAGTGGCCCAGTCAGAGCCCAAACTTGAACCCGAACTAACATCTCTGGAGAGACCTGAAAATAACTGTGCAGCAACGCAGTTATTAGCTTTCATGTGATCCAACCTGACAGAGCTTGAGAGAATCTACAGAGAAGAATGGGAGAAACTCCCCAAATACAGGTGTGCCAAGCTTGTAGCGTCATACCCAAGAAGACTCAAGGCTGTAATCCCTACCAAAGGTGCTTCAACAAAGTACTAAGTAATACATTTGCAACAAAAAAATAAAAGTTTTTGCTTTGTTATTATGGGGTATTGTGTGTAGATTGAGGAGGGGAAAAACAATTTAATACATTCTATAATAAGGCTCTAACATAACAAAATGTGGAAAAAGTCAAGGGGTCTGAATACTTTCCGCATGCACTGTGTATATATATAAATATATTTGATTTAAAAAATGTCAGTCAATTTGATCAGTTTTTTTCTTTGCCTTTCATATAAAAGCCATGTGAACTGCAGAGGTTATTTAAGGGTGGCCCAACCAAGTGCTCAGACCAGCCACATAGCAGACATCTGTCCGACAATAAGTCAACGAACCTGGCATGCTGTAGCTTAGATAAATCCTCTGTCCAATTCAGGCCCAACCACATTACAGGTTGATGAAATAATCCCACAACAGCTCGCATTAAAACTCTTGATCTTTTCGCTCATTGTTTTTTGATTCACTTCATAAAAATTGAGGGATTACGTCTCGTTGTGGATTGAAAGGAGAGATAAAGAGCAAATCTCAGGGTGATTTTGTTTGGGAGATTTCTCAATAATCTCATCCCCTATTTCCCATAGGAGTGTTTTAACATTAGTTTTTCTCCGTCTCTACTCATGACATTGCAACAGGCTTTGATTGCAAGAAATGTAACTAGGACAGTATTATGGGGATTTCTACTGTTTTACACTGATCCGGTTGTGTGTGTGTCTGTGTGTGTGTCTGTCTGTGTGTGTGTCTGTGTTCTTTCTGTGTCTATGTACACTGTCCTTTTCAGCACTGTTATGTTTTACACTGCTCAGAGACAGTCCACTATGAAAATGTATTTTTGTAGGGAGACCAAAATGAAACAAAAGGAACACTGTTTAGACAGTATATTTAAGCAATAAGGTCCAATGAGGTGTGGTATATGACCAATATACCACGGCTAAGGGCTGTTCTTATGCTTGACGCAACGCGGAATTCTGGGACACAGCCCTTAGCCGTGGTATATTGGCCACATATCACAAACCCCTGAGGTGCCTTATTGCTATTATAAACTGGTTACCAACGTAATTAGAGCAGTACAAATAAATGTTTTGTCATACCCGTGGTATACAGTCTGATACACCACGGCTGTGAGCCAATCAGCACTCAGGCCTGGAACCACCCAGTTTATAAAGACTTATTAATTCCTTTATTACCCGGGTCCAGAGAAAGCATGGAAGGGTTCTCTTTTCCCACGAGTATACCTGTTGGGATTATTTAGAGCTTTCATGTGACCCTCTGTCTTCATGTGACCATCTGTCTTTTAATAACTTATCATTATTAGCATCCATACATACATAATTAAAGCACTTGCACTGTCCAGCTGATACAGAGTCTTATCGTTGCGTGTGTGCTTGGTGTGCTTGTCTGTTGTAACTGCCATTGACAATGCAGTAATGGTCTGACATTGTTTTGTTTATACTGCATGTGTGTGTGTGTGTGTGTGTGTGTGTGTGTGTGTGCGTGTGTGTGTGTGTGTGTGTGTGTGTGTGTGTGTGTGTGTGTGTGTGTGTGTGTGTGTGACCGCTACGCCTCCATCTCACAAGTAATACATTCATTCATAACCATGACTTTGCTGTGAACAGCCTTTGATATTGCTGTGAGTGCTCAGACTGATCCCTATCATGCAACCCCTATGGGAGAACAGAACACATATGTCTGTCAACCTTCAGTCTATTTTAATACACAGAACAGAACAGCAGAGTGCTGCTGCAGCTCAACAATAGAGCTACGCTTAAATGTAGCATACTTCGCTCTGCAATCTGTAGAATATATGCATACTTATGCAAGAAAGTACAGTGTGTGTGTGTGTGTGTGCTTGTGCCACGTTGGAAAGACATATTAACCTCTGTCAGCTACAACAAACACAGGGAGAATATTCCTGCTTGGCCTTGATGACACAGCTGCATAATTTAACAGCATTAGGTCAAGCAAACTCCTTGATGTGAGCTCCCTTGAAATGATCTTCCAATTCAGTGTCCTTGTGTGGTACTGACATACCCATGCTGTTTTCAGCAGGCAAACTGACATGACGACATCTCATTTACATGGTTTGTCTTACCTGTTGTTCAGTGAGGCCCCAAGACTGTATTGAAAAATAGAAAATCGAATCTTATTTTTCATCTTCTTCTTCTGCCGAAAACAGTCCTCTCCTTCAGAGAACTGTGTGACTTGGCTTTTAACTCACCCTTAAAATCAATCCCCCACAGATTTATCTAATCACCACATCTCCCATTCTCTCATAGATCGATATGAGATGTACAAGACCTACCAAAACTATACAAGACTGATTACCCACTGGGAACAGACGTCAATTTAACATCTATTCCATTTTGGTTCAAAGTAATTTCATTAAACAATGTTGATTTAACCAGTGTGTGCCGAGTGGGTAGGGATAAAGGGAGTACTTTAATATGAATCAGTATTTACTTGATAACTGTTAACACTGTCATGTAAAATGACAGCACTAAGACAAAAAACTTCACTTCATCAAACAACAATTTGTTTTGGATCAAATAAAGTAAAGAGGAACAAACAGATAAAATAGTCTCAGGTGAATTGACCGTAGTAGATGGTAGATGGTACAAACACTACCACAGTGTCACCATCCATCCATACATACCGTAGCAGCATTATCCACATTACATAATACAGACATGCACTTAAATCTGAAATCTCACCTGCGGCATCTGCAAAAAAATTAAAAGGCATCCTAATTGACTCCCATCCACCTTGCATGTCAAACAGCTTGTTTGTGGATTTGTTCTGGTGTATTCCAGGAAAAATGATAGCTCATTAACACAGGGCTTGGATCGACCAATTAGAAACAGTCATTAGAGAAGCATGAAGTGCAGACTTCTTGGCACTCTGCTTATCAGATTAAAATGAGATCTCTCTGTACATACATATACTGTCACGTTCCTGACCTGTTTTCTGTTGTTTTTGTATGTGTTTAGTTGGTCAGGGCGTGAGTTGGGGTGGGCATTCTATGTTATGTGTTTCTATGTTGGGTTAAATTTGTTGCCTGATATGGTTCTCAATTAGAGGCAGGTGTTTGACGTTTCCTCTGATTGAGAACCATATTAAGGTAGGCTGTTCTCACTGTTTATTTGTGGGTGATTGTTCCTGTGTCTGTGTCCGTTGCACCTCACGGGACTGTTTCGTGTTCTCATTCGTTTGGTTAGTCTTTCCTGTTCGTGCGTTCTTCGTTTTATGTCGTTCTCATGTTCAGGTCAGTCTACGTCGTTTGTTTGTTATTTTTGTAATTATCAAGTGTAGTTCGTGTCAGTGTTTGTCTTATCAAATAAATACAGTATGTCTACATTCAACGCTGCATTTTGGTCCGACCCTTACTCCTCCTCCTCGTCTGAGGAGGAGAACGACTTAGACAGCCGTTACATATACACACGCATGCACACGCACACACACACACACGCACACACACAGAGAGAGACACTGGACTCCAGACTACATGATTACAGTATAATTCGGTGTCTGAATGACCTCCCTGGTTTAAAATATGCTCATTAGAGATAATATGGCACAGGGCAGACAATATGTCACCTTGAAAGGATAAAGACAAGAGCAGGGACCCTTAGCTTAGATCAATACCTCAGCAACCAGCATCCAATAGGAATGTACTGACATTTGACTCATTCTGTACCACCTTCCTGTCCAGCAAGATGCTGTCCCATACATAACCACATCACAGACTACAGACAAATTTGTCTACAGTACCTCCTTAACAATGTGTAGGTTTGACATTAAAAAATTGTTGTTGCAGTTTGACATCGTACAACAAAAGGCTAACAAACAATTTATAGGTTAATTGCTTATGAAGGCAACGTTCTTGTCCATTCTGTACATTCTAGATCTATACATCTACACACGTCTTTGTGTTGCTTCCCACAAACAAAAGCCGTGGTTGTTCCTAGTTAGTACGCCCTCCACATCTTCACCTCTGACCCCTGCATAGCACAACATACCAACACTCCTGACCTGTACAAGTTGTCACCATACCTAGTTGTATGAGCCGGGACGGACCTCATTATGATTCTGACAGGTTTACATACATAACTGCTTTTGCTCTATTTACTACAGACCAATCACAAACACACTGATGAGAGAGGGAGAGAGAGAGAAACGGTGGGAGAGAGAGAGACAGAGAGAGAGAGAGACAGAGGGATAGAGAGAGAGAGAGAGAGAGGGGGGAGAGAGATCAAAACAGAGGGAGAGAGAGAGAGGTGGGAGAGAGAAAGAAACAGAGGGAGAGAGAGAGAGGGGGGAGTGCGATAGGGAAAAAGAGCAAAAGAGAAAAAATTAAGGAAAAGGGAGGGAGAGACATAATGAGAGACAGAACAAGAGAACAAGAGAGATACACTTAATATTCTGACAGGACCCCATCTTGCTCCTGGGGACAAACAGAGGTCTATTGTGTTGTGTCTCTCTGATTCATCCTTGTAAAGCCGTCTAATCATACCTCTGTTAAATGATGTTGTTGAGGAAGCAATCACATCATGGTCATATGAGAGCTGTTATATTACAGCAACTCTCACTGCAGAACAATGCAAGTATGAAAATGCATGGAGAAAGTTTGATGGTTACATTAACCCTATAATAGAACCAGATTAAAATGTCCATGAATTTGGTATTCTGATCTTTTGTTAATGAATTCCAAATAATGTTTATGTACTGAATTGAATCCTAATTCAAAATCCACTCCTGCCCAGCCCCAACCCTATCTCTAGTACACACAGCATGCAGGGGGTTAGTATGTGATATGGGGAGCATAGAGACGTTATTAGAAATACATCTTTGCTCTATTTCCCCTCCCTCTGACTGTGTCTGGGTGTCAGGAGGTAGACTACCTTCCTAGGAGGTCGAAGGTCAAACTCATTCCTACTCCTCACTGAGACGATATAATGATTGTTGTTGAACAGAAACTACTCTGTGTCTATCCACTTGTAAACTAGAGAACCAAAGGCATCATCGTTTGATATACTCTGAGTGCCGAGACGCATCACACCAAGGAGAGAATATGTATTGTATGCAAATATATGAAAATTCAAGGAGTCGTCCCCCTCCCCCTCCCCCAACAAAAACCCTGAACATCTTCCAGCAAGCGTCATAATTAAATCTGACCTTCGAACAGTGGTGTCCGCTCTATTTAAATCAATTAGAAGCTAATTAATGTATACGCTAAATGGCGTTGTCTATGCAGAGGCACGCAGAGGTTTAATGGCTATTAGAGAGAAGACTATTTAAATGTAAAGTGTCTTCAGAAAGTATTCATACCCTTTGACTTATTGCACATTTTGTTGTGTTACAGCCTGAAATCAAAATGGATTAAATAGATTTTTTTACTCACCCATCTACACACAACACCCCATAATGACAAAGAGAAAACGTGTTTTTAGAAATTTTGCAAATTAAATACAGAATACTTTGTATTCAGGACAACAAGTTATTTGCTTTGCCACATTTTTTTGCAGTATTACTTTAGTGCCTTGTTGCAAACAGGACACATGTTTTGGAATATTTATATTATGTACAGGCTTCCTTCTTTTCACTATGTCATTTGGGTTAGTATTGTGGAGTAACTACTAACTACAGTGTTGTTGATCCAGCCTCAGTTTTCTCCTATCACAGCCATTATTTTATTTATTTAACCAGGCAAGTCAGTTAACAACAAATTCTTATTTACAATGACAGCCTAGGAACAGTGGGTTAACTGCCTTGTTCAGGGGCAGAACGACAAATGTTTAACTTGTCAGCTCCGAGATTCGATCTAGCAAACTTTCAGTTATTGGCAGAACATTCTAACCACTAGGCTACCTGCCACCCCAATTAAACTATGTAACTGTTTTAAAGTCACCATTGGCCTCACGGTGAAATCTCTGAGCACTTTCCTTCCTCTCAGGCAACTGAGTTAGGAAGGACACCTGTTTCTTTGTAGTGACTGGGTGTATTGATACACCATCTAAAGTGTAATCACCAAGCTCAAAGGGATACTCAAAGTCTGATTTTTTTTAACCTATCTACCAATAGTTAGCCTTCTTTGCGAGGCATTGGAAAAACTCACTGGTCTTTGTGGTTGAAAATGTGTTTAAATTCACTGCTGGACTGTATGACCTTACAGATAATAAAATGGGGTACAGAGATGACGTAGTCATTCAGAAATCTAAATCACTTATTATGACTTGTTAAGCACATTTTTACTCCTGAACTTATTTAGGTTTGCTATAACAAAGGGGTTGAAAACTTATTGACTCAAGACATTTCAGCTTTTCATTTTTTATTAATTTGTAAAAACGTACTAAAACACATTGACATTATAGGGTATTGTGTGTAGGCCAGTGACAAAAAAAATCTAAATTTACTCAATTTCATGTTCAGGCTGTAACACAACAAAATGTGGAAAAGGTCAATGGGTGGGAATACTTTCTGAAAGCAGAAAGACTGACTTCTTCCATTTCCTCTTTAGCCCCTCAGACCCTCTCCTGCATTCTAGAGGACCATTTGCTAATTTTAGGGCAAATCCTCTGAAAGATTTTCAGAGGACATGACACAGAGAACGAGCCAGTAGCATAACACCAGCATACCATTTCCCCAGCAGCATACGACCCTGCATTCCACGGCTGGCTTGCCTCTGAAGCTAAGCGGGATTGGTCCTGGTCAGTTGCTGGATGGGAGACCAGATGCTGCTGGAAGTGGGGTTGGAGGGCCAGTAGGAAGCACTCTTTCTTCTGATCTAAAAAAACAAAAAAAAACAAGGCAGTGATTGGGGACGTTGCCCAGTGTAGTGTGCAGTCTTTTGGATGGGATGTTAAACGTGTGTCCTGAGTCTCTGTGGTCACTAAAGATCCCATGGCACTTATTGTAAGAGTAGCGGTGTTAACCCCGGTGTCCTGGTTGAATTCACAATTCGACCACCTAATCATCCCTAGCTTCCATTTGGCTCATTCATCCCCCATCCTCTCCCCTGTAACTATTCCCCAGGTCATTTCTGTTAATGAGGATGTGTTCTCAGTCAACTTACCTGGTAAAAAGGGTAAGGGTAAAAAACTAAAACAAAGAGCCCCTAAGTGTTGATGTGCCCTTGAGCAAGGCACGTAACCCTAACTGTTCCTGTATGTCGCTCTGGATAAGAGTGTCTGCTAAATGACTAAAATAATCATGCAAATGTGGGTCAGAATTGATTTCCTAAAAAAATTGGATTTATTTTCTCATTCAATCTCGACCGACTCTTTTTGTGGTATTTTACCATTACATACTCCTACCTCTGTAGAGATAGCTCTGTATGTCCCAGTCAAAGTTCAATTAATGTTTGATGAGCATTACACTCATGTCGTGTAAGGTGATACCCCTGACGCACATATAGTGTTTACGCTACTCTCAAAGGGTCCATCAAATGTGTTCCCTCAGCCTAACAAGTCACACTGTCACACTGTCAGAAAGTCAGTTGAACAGACAGCCAAAGGTTCCTTTCCATGTAAGACTTGGGGGTTCACTGTCTGACTGTGAGACATTGGTGTGAAACCCTTTGTGCCTTAACAAAGGATGGCAGAGTAGAATAGAGTTCACAGCTAGAGCCCAGAGAGAGATAGGGAGAGAGATTGAGACAAACAATATGTGTGTGATTAAAATTGGCAAGAAACACACACATTTCTTTCCACAGGGCCATGGGGTGAGACAGTGATGCAGCTTGAGCCCCACCCTCTTCAACATATACATCAATGGATTGGCAGGGGCACTAGAACAGTCTGCAGCACCTGGCATCAAACCTACTAGAATCTGAAGTCAAACGTATACTGTTTACTGATGATCTGGCATTTCTGTCCCCAAGCAAGGAGGGCCTACAGCAGCACCTAGATCTTCTGCACAGGTTCTGTCAGACCTGGGCGGTGACAGTAAATCTCAGTAAGACAAAAATAATGGTGTTCCAAAAAAGTGTTCCAAAAAAGTGTTCCAGTTGCCAGGACCACAAATACAAATTCCATCTAGAGTACACAAAAAACAATATATACTTCAGCCTAAACATCAGCACCACCGGTAACTTCCACAAAGATGTGAACAATCTGCGAGACAAGGCATGAAGGTCTTCTACGTCATCAAAAGGAACATAAAATTTGACATACCAATTATGATCTGGCTAAAAATACTTGAATCAGTTATAGAACCAATTGTCCTTTATGCTTGTGAGGTCTGGGGTCCACTCACCAACCAATAATTCACAAAATGGGACAAACAACAAATTGAGACTCTGCATGCAGAATTCAGCAAAAACATCCTCTGTGTACAACGTAAAACACCAAATGATGCATGCAGAGCAGAATTAGGCTGATACCCGCTAATGATCAAAATCCAGAAAACAGGTGTTAAATTCTACAACCACCTAAAAGTAGTGTTTTCCAAACCTTCCATAACAAAGCCGTTACCTACAAAGAGATGAATCTAGAGAAGAGTCCCCTAAGCAAGCTGACCCCACAGAGCCCCAGAACAGCAACACAATTAGACACAACCAAATCATGAGAAAACAAAAATAGAATTATTTGACACATTGGAAAGAATTTACCAAGATACAGAGCAAACAGGAATTATTTTTGGCTCTCAACAGAGAGTACAGAGTGGTAGAATACCTGACCACTGTGACTGACCCAAAATTAAGGAAAGCTTTGACTATGTACTCAGTAAGCATGACCTTGTTATTGAGAGAGGCTGCCGTAGGCAGACCTGGCTCTCAAGAGAAGACAGGCTATGTACACACTGCCCACAAACACCATTGTTAATACAACGCATATTTATGTTTATTATTATTATTTTTACATTTTTATGTTTATTTTTTCTTTTGTACTTTGATTTTAATTGAATTAAGAGAGAGAACAAGAACGAGAGGGAGATGGAGAGAAATGAGAGAAAGAAAGAACCAGAGATAGATCAAGAAAAATAACAATCACTCTATTTCTCTTTGTTTGTCTCTCTTTCTCAGTGTCTGTAACAGTTCTGACCTGTTTTATGTTGTTTTTTATGTGTTTATGGTCAGGGCGTTAGTTTTGGGTGGGCAGTCTATGTTATTCGTTTCTATGTTGGTTTTGGTTTGCCTGGTATGGCTCTTGATTAGAGGCAGGTGGTTTGCGTTTTCCTCTAATCAAGAGTCATATTTAGGTAGGGCATTCTCACTGTTTGTTTGTGGGTGATTGTCTCCTGTGATGTTTTCGTGTTGTCGATGTTATTCACTTTCGGAGCTGTTTGGCTGTTCGTGTGTTTTGATGTAACGTTCCTGTCCGTAAGTTTACGTTTAGTGATGTGAGTTTATGTTCAGGTTTCGTTCTACGTCGTTTTGTTATTTTGTAAGTTTTGAAAGTGTTTGTTTTCGTGTCATCGGTTTTCGTTATAAAAATAAAGATGGCATATTTCCCTGACTCCGCATTTTGGTCTGAAGATCCTTCTCTCCTCACCTCTTCCGAGGATGAGGAAAGCGACAGCCTTAACAGAATCACCCACCAACAAAATGTGACCAAGCGGTATGGGAATGCTCGACGGAGCAACAGGAACTTCTGGACTTGGGAGGAGATCTTGGACGGTAGAGGACCTTGGGCTCAACCAGGGGAATATCGCCGTCCAAAGGAGGAATTGGAAGCAGCGAAGGCTGAGCGGCGCTGGTATGAGGAGGCAGCGCGACGACGCGGTTGGGAGCCCGTGAGTCAGACCAAAATTTTTTTTGGGGGGGGGCACACGAGGAGTGTGGCAAAGCCGGGTAGGATACCCGAGCAAACTCCCCGTGCTTACCGTGGAGGTAGAAGGCGTCGTACTGGTAAGACACCGTGTTATGCGGTAAAGCGCACGGTGTCCCCAGTACGCGTGCTTAGCCCAGTGCGGGCTATTCCACCTTGCCGCACTGGGAGGGCTAGGTTGGGCATCGAGCCGGGTGCTATGAAGCCGGCCCAACGTAGCTGGTCTCCAGTACGTCTCCTCGGGCCGGTGTACATGGCACCAGCCTTACAGGTGGTGTCCCCGGTTCGCCTGCATAGCCCAGTGCGGGCTATTCCACCTCGCCGCACTGGCAGGGCTACGGGGTTCATTCAACCTGGTAGGGTTGGGGAGGCTCGGTGCTCAAGAGCACGTGTCCTCCTTCACGGTCCGGTAGACCCGGTGCCACCTCCATGTACCAGTCCTCCGGTGGCAGCCCCCCGTACCAGGCTGTCTCTCCGGGTTCTCTCTCCTGCTGTTTCCTCCTCTCCAGTGCAGCCGGTGCCTAGACCACGCACCAGGCTGTCTCTCCTTCTCCTCCCTACAGAGCCATCCGTCTCCCCAGCGCCATCTGAGCCATCCGTCTCCCCAGCGCCATCTGAGCCATCCGTCTCCCCAGCACCATCTGAGCCATCCGTCTCCCCAGCGCCATCTGAGCCATCCGTCTCCCCAGCGCCATCTGAGTCATCCGTCTGTCAGGAGCCTGCAAAGCCGCCCGTCTGCCATGAGCCTGCAAAGCCGCCCGTCTGCCATGAGCCTACAGAGCCATCCGCCAGACAGGAGCCGCTAGAGCCGTCAGCCAGACAGGAGCCGCTAGAGCCGCCCGCCAGACAGGATCTGCCAGAGCCGCCAACCAGACAGGATCTGCCAGAGCCGCCAACCAGACAGGATCTGCCAGAGCCGCCAACCAGACAGGATCTGCCAGAGCCGCCAACCAGACAGGATCTGCCAGAGCCGCCAACCAGACAGGATCTGCCAGAGCCGCCAACCAGACAGGATCTGCCAGAGCCGCCAGAGAGCCATGAGCAGCCAGAGCCGTCAGAGAGCCATGAGCAGCCAGAGCCGTCAGAGAGCCATGAGCAGCCAGAGCCGTCAGAGAGCCATGAGCAGCCAGAGCCGTCAGAGAGCCATGAGCAGCCAGAGCCGTCAGCCTGCCATGAGCGTCGAGAGCCGTCAGTCTGCCATGAGCGTAGAGAGCCGTCAGTCTGCCATGAGCGTCGAGAGCCGTCAGCCTGCATGGACCTGCCAGAGCCGTCCAGTCAGGACCTGCCAGAGCCGTCTAAACAGGACCTGCCAGAGTCCTTCAGCCGGGATCTGCCCCTTGTCCCGGTGCTGCCCCTTGTCCCGGTGCTGCCCCTTGTCCCGGTGCTGCCCCTTGTCCCGGTGCTGCCCCTTGTCCCGGTGCTGCCCCTTGTCCCGGTGCTGCCCCTTGTCCCGGTGCTGCCCCTTGTCCCGGTGCTGCCCCTTATTCCGGTGCTGGTCCTTATCCTGGTGCTGCCCCTTGTTCCGGTGCTGCCCCTTGTCCCGGTGCTACCCCTTGTCCCGGTGCTGCCCCTTGTCCCGGTGCTGCCCCTTGTTCCGGTGCTGGCTGTTTATTTAGGGGAAAGTAGTTTTAGGGTGGTCAGTGGAAGGGGTAGACAGAAGAGGGGAGTGACTATGGTGGTGTGGGGACAGCGTCCTGAGCCGGAACCACCACCGTGGTCAACTGCCCACCCGGACCCTCCCCTGGACTTTGTGCTGGTGCGCCCGGCGTTCGCACCTTGAGGGGGGGGTACTGTAACAGTCCTGACCTGTTTTATGTTGTTTTTTATGTGTTTATGGTCAGGGCGTTAGTTTTGGGTGGGCAGTCTATGTTATTCGTTTCTATGTTGGTTTTGGTTTGCCTGGTATGGCTCTTGATTAGAGGCAGGTGGTTTGCGTTTTCCTCTAATCAAGAGTCATATTTAGGTAGGGCATTCTCACTGTTTGTTTGTGGGTGATTGTCTCCTGTGATGTTTTCGTGTTGTCGATGTTATTCACTTTCGGAGCTGTTTGGCTGTTCGTGTGTTTTGATGTAACGTTCCTGTCCGTAAGTTTACGTTTAGTGATGTGAGTTTATGTTCAGGTTTCGTTCTACGTCGTTTTGTTATTTTGTAAGTTTTGAAAGTGTTTGTTTTCGTGTCATCGGTTTTCGTTATAAAAATAAAGATGGCATATTTCCCTGACTCCGCATTTTGGTCTGAAGATCCTTCTCTCCTCACCTCTTCCGAGGATGAGGAAAGCGACAGCCTTAACAGTGTCTCTCTCTATCTCTCTTTTTCTTTCACTGCAGTAAAATGTGTTTTGCTGAAATCAATAGAATTGACCATGTATCTCTAGTAAAAAAATTGACCACCGAACAAAACAAGGACACAACAGAAATTTCCTCTAAAGAATTTTGGAGGAGTGATTTTTAGTCTTCAGATTCTTTCGATAAAAAAAAACAAAAAAGAAGCCTAAACTGGACAAATAAGTGAATCAAAGTCATGAACTCTTAAACTCGTGTTCGTTATCTTAAAAAACGTTTATTGAAGTACATTTTTTGAACTATTAATTCATATCTATGTGTATGTGATGATTCAGTGGCTGAGGGTGTCACAGGACATGATGCTAGCAATATCAAGGTTGTGGGTTCAATTCCTGATGGGATCACCTACTCACTATACTGTAAGTTACTTTGCATAAAAGAGACAGACATACCTGCAGTAGTGTGGGTGCTCTGATGAGCGGAGGGACCAGAGAGGGATGGGAGGAGTCTAGTTAAGTGCATGACAATGACACATCTAGAACTATGTATCTGGCTTGCTCTGTCTCTTCAACTTCTTGCTTGCTCTGTCCCTCCAATGTCTTCTCTGACTGCTTCATTCCTCTGTATCCATCTCTCTGTGGACACAGCTGTTAGCCCAAGATGGGACAACATCTCCTGTGGACAGACACACAGGGGACTACTGGGGACAGCAAGTCACTCAGGGGACATTCAGTCAATCACGTGCTGTTTGAAGGTCCACGCTGCATGACTCACAGAGGGATACAGAGTTAGGAAAACAGATGAAGAGGTCCTAGCGGTCTCATACCACATCTGATGTGGCTGCACTGCAGGGGTCCTGTTCACATCACATCACATGATGGGGTCCTTCCCTGACCTGAGGGTATCCTCACCACTGCCTGTCTGATCGTTTACTCCTCCCGGTTCTCACTTTAGGGCTCTTTATCAGTTCATTTTCCCTCTATTCTATGCATCCTATTTTCTCGCCGCCTCAGACTGCATTGGAGAAGAAGGTCTGACAGGATGACTTTGGACCTTCTCCTCCAATACGGTTTGAGAAGGGGACAAGGAGATGGGATGCAAGGAATTGCGTAAAGGTAAATTGAGGTAGAGCCTAGGACCCTTGTCTACTGTGTAAACTCTGACACTGGTGTTATTGTAGAGATGCTGGTTGTGTTGAGGTTGTTATGTCACCCTGCTGAGACATTTGTTTATTAAAAGCACAGTCGGGTTTGAAATCCTTGTGATGGTTATTGATGTTTTCAAGTTTAGGGAAATTCAAGTAGGAAAACAACCAGACAATAATGGAATCTAAGAACAGCACGATACAAGACAACAGTGGTATCTTGCTGCACCAGTTAATGCAATAGGCTATGTTGAACAGAAGTTACATACATTAAGTGACAGGGTTAAAATATGAGCTAAACATGGTAGATGATGAAAGAATCAGACTGTGTGGAAACATCATGAATAAACATTAAGTCAACCTTTTATTACGTTGAGATACATTTGTAACGACAATGTATGATATTTTACGATAAGTGACCTATGTTAAAGCTAAAGTGAATGGGAAAAGCTTGTGAGGCTGTGATGATATGATGTGGAAAAATTGTATTCCGAGAGGTCGAGGATTTTGAGAAAATTCTCCATTCTCCAGAGGCAAATTCAAGTACCTCTACTTGCGGATATATTTTCCTCTTGGCGTTAATTTTTCCGGAACAGGAGTGATGGTTGCTGATAATGGGCCTGTCACGGATCCCCCGGGTACTTCTGCTCATTCTGTTCACCAGTTCCGGATGTCTACGTCACCGGCTTTCTAGGCTTCACTGAACGGATTCATTATCATCAACCTGGACTGTCTTGTCTGATTACACACACCTGGTTCCCATTTCCCCTGATTAGAATGTTATATACAGTGGGGCAAAAAAAGTATTTAGTCAGACACCAATTGTGCAAGTTCTCCCACTTAAAAAGATGAGAGAGGCCTGTAATTTTCATCATAGGTACACTTCAACTATGACAGACAAAATGAGACAAAAAAATACAGAAATTTACATTGTATGATTTTTAATGAATTTATTTGCAAATTATGGTGGAAAATAAGTATTTGGTCAATAACAAAAGTTTATCTCAATACTTTGTTATATACCCTTTGCTGGCAATGACAGAGGTCAAACGTTTTCTGTAAGTCTTCACAAGGTTTTCACACACTGTTGCTGGTATTTTGGCCCATTCCTCCATGCAGATCTCCTCAAACTCCTCAAACTTTCATTAAATCACACATATAAGATACCAAATTAAAGCTACACTCGTTGTGAATCCAGCCAACATGTCAGATTTCAAAAAGGCTTTTCGATGAAAGCATAAGATGCTCTTATCTGATCATAGCACAACAGTAAACAAAGAGAATGTAGCACTTTTCAACCCTGCAGGCGCAACACAAAGCGCAGAAATAAAATATAAACCATGCCTTACCTTTGACGAATTTCTTTTGTTGGCACTCCAATATGTCCCATAAACATCAAAAATTGTCCTTTTGTTCGATTAATTCCATCCATATATGTCCAAAACGTCCATTTATTTGGCACGTTTGATCCAGAAAAAAACAGCTTCCAATTTGCGCAACGTCACAGCAAAATATCTAAAAAATTACCTCTAAACTTTGCCAAAACATTTCAAACTACTTTTGTAATACAACTTAAGGTATTTGTAAACGTTAATAATCGATCATATTGAAGACGGGTCTATCTGTTTTTAAAACAGGATGACAACAAACGAACAATACTTTTCTAGTCTTGCGCAACTCTCAAACAGTACACATAACGTTACACTGATTCCAGATGGCCGTTCTTCTTCATTGCACAAAGGAATAACCTCAACCTATTTCCAAAGACTGGTGACATCCAGTGGAAGTGGTAGGAACTGCAAACAGGTTGATTAGAAATCTAGTATCCCAATGAAAACTCATTGAACAGACTGTGACCTAAAAAAAAAAAAATCGGAATGGTTAGTCCTCTGGGTTTTGCCTGCTACATAAGTTCTGTGATACTCACAGACATGATTCAAACAGTTTTAGAAACTTCAGAGTGTTTTCTATCAAATTCTACTAATAATATGCATATCTTGGGGATATGCACGTGTATGTTTTTATTGTGCTGTCAATTTGGAATATAATTAAAGTTCGCTTGTTTGCTACAGTCTGCTATCCTGCACCTGACTTCGCCTCCGCTACACACGTGTAACAGTGTGACAAAACTGCACATTTTAGAGTGGCCTTTTATTGTCCCCAGCACAGGCTTCTTGATATACCACACCTGTCAGGTGGCTGTATTATCTTGACAAAGGAGAAATGCTCACTATAAGGGATGTAACTAGTTTATACACAACATTTGAGGGAAATAAGCTTTTTGTGTGTATGGAACATTTCTTGGATATTTTATTTCAGCTCATGAAACATGGGACCAAGACTTTACATGTTGCGTTCATATTTCTATTCAGTGTAGATAAAGGGCCTCATTGGCAAAATCCTGAAGTATCCCTTTAACGGTGGATATAGTAAATATTTATAATATAAGAAGCCAGAGGACAAACTACGGTCATTCTTTATCTCGAAGGAGGACAAGCCAAGGGCAAAATTGTGGTGTAGATATTGGGGGGTACGAACAGACGGGAGGTCCGGGGTGACCTGCAATAAGTAACTTTTTTGGGCGACACAACCAAATTCACTTAGAAAAGTGTGTTATAGATCTGTCATTCTTATTGAAAGCAAGTCTAAGAAGCTGTAGATATATTTTATGTTTGCTATTTCTATGCTTCCCATTCTCAAGTTTCTTTTTTGTGTCTTTTACTTATGTACAACAGCTTCAAACAGCTTAAAATACCATTTTCCACAGCGGTGTAGATGGTAAAACGATTATCTACACTATACTTGCTTGTTTTGTCACATAAACCGAAATAAGGCGGACTGTTAGACATTTTGCCACCATGACATGGCGAAGCTGTCCAGTGAAGATCTGTCCAGTGAAAATCTAACATTTAAAAGTTTGTATTCTATTAACTCATACCCAAATAATGTTGGTGATTCATTCTATACTTGTCACGTTCGTCTGATATAGTCTGAGTCTGATATAAAATGTTGCAGTTTTAAAGCAAATTTCCTACCATACTACACATTTTGCCATGGGGCAGAAAGAAAGTTTTGCTGTTTCAAAGCTAATTTCCTGCAATTCTACACATATTGCTATTGGGCAGAGAGAAATGTGCTGTTTTATAGGTCATCTCATGCTATTCTTCACATTTTTCCATGCTTAAATAAATGGATGAATAAGATATTTAATGAATAAGATATTTGGCTACAGAAGTGCCATTTCTTACCGATCTATACAGCTTCCATCCAAAAACAAGCCCTATGAAATGACACCAATAGATAGTGGAAGAGTTAGTGGCTAGCAACAGTGGCTAGCTTAGCTAATGAAATAGCTACGTCGGTCGCGACACGCATAACCAGAATGACACATGATGAACCACCGAAGGCACACCCCATGTTTGTTAGATAGATTTGTCCATTGCTTATAACGTGTTCATATGCTATCTGGATGGCCCCTGACCTCCAGGGGGCCCCGAACCAATATGTTTTTATTTTATTTTTGAAATAAATGATTGAGGGTGAGGGACGAATCAACCTGTTCTGAATATCCCCAAGACAATTTCGCCTATGGGACAAGCACATCTGCTATACTGAGAGTGCGTGTCTGCGCTGCGCAGTCCGCTCTAGCTGCCTTTTGAGGAAGAGGCGCGCACCTTATTCCCTCAGTCGAGTTCTGTCTCTTGTACATGCATGGTGAAGTCTTGCCAAGCCATACCTGCTGCAGAAACCCGCCCAACTTCTGAATAACGGCGACAAGAAAAGATGCCCTCCAGTCGTCCAGGCAAATGCAAAATATGTGGATAATAGCTTAATGTGGAAGAGCATCTAGTGAAAACAATACTATTTTTTTTTGAATAATTAGAATACTTATTTAGGGTTATGTCAATGCAATTGACTATTATTTGAACCATTTGTTCTAGAAAGAAAAGGGTACATTCTAAAGGACAATGTTACTCACTCAAACGTCATCGTTGAAATGGATACGCGCGTTATTTGCTATATGGCTGCATCTGACTGTGTGGGAAACGGTAAGTGGATGCTTTCATAACAAAAACATTATTTTGACTTGTCTTTTACTACCACAATCTATCTAATCATCAATTAAAATGACATGCCTTATGTAATGCTATAGCCTATGCATTATCTAAACTAAACATAATTTTCCCAAGCTAAAGACATTACATAAAAAGTTTGGGAGTGGATTTCCTTATAGGCTGCTACACTGACATTTTTCCTATCCAGGCTAGATTTCGTCATTGTCCTCCGAGTTGTCATCATCATAGGCCCATGCTTCGGCTGGCTACTCTTCGGTTAATTTCCTTTGAGAAAGGATCACGCGGTGTTATAGTGAATTCAAGGTTTTAAAAATTTAAAGTTTGTAATTTACACTTTAAAATTGAAGACTTTTATCTTAACAAGAAATGTATCAACCCCTACAAAAATCACCATTAATTATAATCCACATAATAATTCAAATGCAGGATTATTTTAATGCTGTGAGAAACTATTAAAATTAAGATATTACATCTAAAAGAAAGGAGGACCAAGGCACTCTTCATATAATGAATTAAAATGCCCCATGATGAAGGCCATGCAGCTGAAGCACGTCTGAGTTTTGAAAGTTTGAATCCATTTATCATGCCGTACAAATAAAGGCATTTTAATTCATTATATGAAGAGTGCTATTGTGTTCCTTGGCAGCGCTTCCCTTCCTCCTTTGCTTCTATCTCTACCATTAGTTATAGGTGCATGATTGTACCCTTGCAGCTCATACTTTAAAGCTGCAATATGTACATTTTTGGGTGACCCACCAAATGCACGTAGAAATGAGAGTTATAGATCTGTCATTCCTCAACTCAGTCCTGGGGCCTACCTTGGGTGCAAGTTTTGTTTTGCCCTAGCACTACACAACTGATTCAAATAATCAATGCTTGATGTGTAGTGCTAGGGCAAAAACCAAACTGTGCACCCAGGGGGGACCCCAGGACCGGGTTTGAGAAGCCTCGCCTTACACGGTACAACTACAGTGACAAGCGTTTGTACCGGTACCTTTTCTTCTGAGAGTGTAGTTGTCATTCTATAGGTGTGGCTGAAGTTTTATCTTGAGGAAAATTGGAATTTCAGTTTATTTCCTGAATTAAATGGAATTAACACCAACACCAATGTCCACAAAGCTAATGTGCACAATAGCCCATTAGTGGGATAAACAGTTAGATTGTTATCTCTATTCATGTATGTGAGGTGAGAGAGGAGAATGGGAGAACGGTGAAGGTCTTTGGCCCGGAGCCACTGCTGCCCTATGTTAATAGAATGCTTAATAACACTACTATTGACGTAATGGCATGTTTTAAACTACTATTGAATTAAAATAGAACCACTGTGGCATAAACAGGTACCATTATGTTCATTAGGGAGGGAGAGGCGGGTTTAAGTGAAAAGGTTGCTTCTGGTCACGTGCTCGCCCATTCGCAAACACATGTGCACACACACACTGTGGTGCTGTCTGTCTGTCTGCCATTGTGCCATGGGGTAGTGGATTAATGGATTAAACAGATGTGTTTTTCATGGACACACACACACACACACACACACACACACACACACACACACACACACACACACACACACACACACACACACACACACACACACACACACACACACACACACACACACACACTGAAGCCAAACACTCGCTGGCATGATGTGGCATCAGGAGTGCCCATGATGATACTTGACTGAGTCCGTATTGACTGAGTCTGTCTGCCGACAGGAGAATATAGCGTGACAACTCCACACCCTGCTGTTACCGCGTTGCCAACACAATGGCTTTCTGTTTCGTAGTTGTAACAAAGGCACTCCACGAATACAATTGATTGGACACTTTAATTATTTTTGTTTGTTTGTTTTTACATATATCCTACAGTAACATAAACTAATGAAAATTATTTTGTTATAAAAAAAGTATTGTAATGTTACCCAACAACTTCATAAACACAACCAAATTATTATTTTAGCGATAGCATATATGAAACCTATTAATTACACTGTTAGAATATTCCAGTCAGAATTACTGCTCATTAGATTGAAGCTGTGTCCCTTGACGCCCAGCGGCTCCATTTTTTTATCGTGCAGCGAGTGCACACATAGGAGGTCTCATGAAAAAAACATGCCCCCCATGGAAATCAAATGCCCTTCCAACTGATTCGTTCTGGCGCCAGCCCTGCACCATAGACATGCTGTACATACATCATTGGTGCCAACTCTACAGCATTGGCAGACCATCTCACACAGAGAACTGGAGCCAAGGAGCCAAGTTTCTCCTCCATTTACACTAACGTAACTAGACTGCCCCTGCGTTATTACATGGATGGAGGCAAAAAGAGAGGTTGAGGTTTTATCATGCTTTATTTGTTACTGTAGCCTTTCCTGTATAAAATGTAGTAAAGTAGTTGAACGCTAGTTGAACGCTGTCATTTTGTTTTTAGATGTGGCCTACTTGGACATGATGACAGTAGTAGATTGACCAGGAAGACAAAGAGGCTCAGAGGATTTGAACAGTGGCTGGTCAATGGGGTGTTATATTGTGTTCTATTATGACTGGTTTATTGCCTGCTGCCGTTGTAACGCCCAGAGACCTGCAGTCACATCTGGTGGCGGATGTAAAATATGATGTGATAAATATGAGGGAAGGAAACATGCTTTATAACATTGTGTGTCATGGTTGTATTGGCATTTTCATGACATATTTTTTTCTGTTTGCTGATTTAGAATGTAAACTAGATACATTTTAGTATTTTTATGACAGCAATTTTTCTTTCTTGCGATTCGGAATTTAAACTAGACACATTTAGTCATTTCATGACATAGACTTTTCTTTGTGGTGAGTTAGCAGGTAAAATAGATGTTTAGTACTTAAACTATGGAGAAGGATGCTTCACAAAGTGGCCGTGGGCTTCAAAATGATCTTATATAGAAGAAAAGGCCATTTCACCATTCCTCTCACTCTCACCAGCAACATTTACTCTGAGCAGTGTGTGACCCTTTTCTTGGGATAATGTCAGACACACACACGCACACACGCACGCACACACACACATATACACGCACACACACATGCACACACACACACGCACATTTTAGGTTTTTTTCAGTAACATCCGGCAGCTTTTCAGAGGTTTTATTCTCACAGTAGAGAGAAAGCAGCACAGACAGGAGAGTAGAGGGTGGATGTTTAACCTTTACTCCTTGTTTGTCTGCAGTTACTTAAGAGCAGTTTTTTTTCATGTCAGTTTTTGTCAGTTTAGCTCAACTCACATAGGAGAATCTCAACTGTGTTTCTCACCCTCTTCTCATAGCAGAGCTCTCACACACGACTGAATGCCTAAAGCAGAGAAATATCCAGCACCAAAACAGCATACACGTGTAGCATTCACACACACACACACACACACACACACACACACACACACACACACACACACACACACACACACACACACACACACACACACACACACACACACACACACACACACACACACACACACACACACACACACACACACACACACACACACACACACACACACACACACGTACACACGTACACACAGTCATACCTCTGTTTCTGTTTTTAGAGGCTTGATGCTTCTCTAGCTGTGTTAGTGTCCTCAAACTGTCCAAAACCCTGTGTTCTCTTGCTTTATTATTGTCCTCAAACTGTCCAAAACCCTGTGTTCTCTTGCTGTGTTAGTGTCCTCAAATTGTTCAAATCCCTGTGTTCTCTTGCTGTATTATTGTCCTCAAACTGTCCAAAACCCTGTGTTCTCTTGCTGTGTTAGTGTCCTCAAACTGTCCAAAACCCTGTGTTCTCTTGCTGTGTTAGTGTCCTCAAACTGTCCAAAACCCTGTGTTCTCTTGCGGTGTTAGTGTCCTCAAACTGTCCAAAACCCTGTGTTCTCTTGCTGTATTATTGTCCTCAAACTGTCCAAAACCCTGTGTTCTCTTGCTGTATTATTGTCCTCAAACTGTCCAAAACCCTGTGTTCTCTTGCGGTGTTAGTGTCCTCAAACTGTCCAAAACCCTGTGTTCTCTTGCTGTATTATTGTCCTCAAACTGTCCAAAACCCTGTGTTCTCTTGCTGTGTTAGTGTCCTCAAACTGTCCAAAACCCTGTGTTCTCTTGCGGTGTTAGTGTCCTCAAACTGTCCAAAACCCTGTGTTCTCTTGCTGTATTATTGTCCTCAAACTGTCCAAAACCCTGTGTTCTCTTGCTGTATTATTGTCCTCAAACTGTCCAAAACCCTGTGTTCTCTTGCGGTGTTAGTGTCCTCAAACTGTCCAAAACCCTGTGTTCTCTTGCTGCATTATTGTCCTCAAACAGTCCAAAACCCTGTGTTCTCTTGCTGTGTTATTGTCCTCAAACTGTCCAAAACCCTGTGTTCTCTTGCTGTGTTAGTGACCTCAAACTCAAAATACAGTAAAATACAGTCCTCAAAATACAGTAATAACTGAGGTTTACCTACAGCTGGCTATATACTACACAGTGCTGCTGCCTGCTTAGTGAGGGGGTTGTAAGGGGGTACAGTCGGAACATAGAAGTAGATGATGTAGAACATGCAGAGAGAGCACATCGAGAGAGCACATCTGGATGGTGATTGTGAAGCTAGTAAAGTGTAGGTTATTTTATTAAATTCATTCTTCCTACATGCAGTAGCCATGCAGCTGAAGAAGGGATATGTGATACGATGAGCACGTAGAGTTATAGTATTTCTCTGCAGTGCTAATTGGCATGTAGGTACTTCTGTTGTAAGGTGCATCTCAAGCTTCCCATTACATTCCCATAATAACCCACTATCGCTCTGTTATCCTCGTCGCATGCCCAAACCCCGCTGTCAGTGCTATCCTGTCTGTGCAAAGTGAAAGGAGAGACGGCTGCCAGGTAGGTAGTTGTAGAAAAAGCTACAGAAGCTAGATAGCGAGAAGCTTCCATTTTTAAGCCTTACTGAGGGGGTTAATTATAGATACTGTCAGTCTCTGGAGAGCTCGCACCTTCTCCTTATGCTGCTAGGTGCATCGGCAAAGTCCCAGCTGAGGTGTGTGTGTGTGTGTGTGTGTGTGTGTGTGTGTGTGTGTGTGTGTGTGTGTGTGTGTGTGTGTGTGTGTGTGTGTGTGTGTGTGTGTGTGCGTGTGCGTGTGCGTGGGTGCGTGTGCGTGTGCGTGTGCGTGTGCGTGTGCGTGTGCGTGTGTGTGTGTGTGGAGTGAACAAAGCCATAACCCAAACTGCATCAGCAGCAGACTGCCTCTATAATATGGGTAAATAAGTGGGTGTTTCAAAGGAAGATGCTGTTTTGCTGTGAGTAGTTTTAGTGGCCTACAAATAGGACAGGAGGGAGGGTGATAATGAGTTTCTTACTCTCTGTGTTGAATAATGTAATAGTACAGTGTGCGTAAAGGGACAATGTTATACGGTGGCACGTGTAGTCCCAGTAAAGAACAAAATAAAACACTTCAAATGTGTAATGTGAAACGTGACAACTTTTCCTGCATTTGAAGTTCTGTGCTTTTTCATAGCCAAATGAAGTCATCTCCCTCTCCCTCTCCCTCTCCCTCTCCCTCTCCCTCTCCCTCTCCTTCTCCCTCTCCCTCTCCCTCTCCCTCTCCTTCTCCCTCTCCCTCTCCCTCTCCCTCTCCCTCTCCCTCTCCCTCTCCCTCTCCCTCTCCCTCTCTCTCTCCCTCTCCCTCTCCCTCTCCCTCTCCCTCTCCCTCTCGCTTCTTGCACCCCAGATGGAGGCTATCCATCCAGACTGTGCCCTGGTCTCTCATCACATGAAGGCCCAGGAGAGCTGTATCCACACACGCAGACAGGAAGGCCGGAACCGCTCTGCCAGGACAGGTATGGGGGTGTGGTGTGGTATGGTGTGTGTAGAGTATCTTTCAGGGATTTTTTGTAATATATCATAAGACATCTAGTGGCCCTTTTGAGTACTTCAGATTATCACAGGCGTCTGTAATGATCTCTGGCCCTTTAATTATTATTATTATTATAACAAAATGTATTATTTATTTGCACCAAAGAAAACAAGTGCTAAACAAAAAATAAATGGTGTCCAGGTGTGGTTGGAAGCCCAAGGGTTCACTTGAAAACAACACCACAAAAAACGAACCTTTGTGTGGCCTTATCAAGTAAAATAATTAAATAATTACATCTGATGATTTTGAAGTAAAAAATAGAATGACAAAGCTGTAAAACATTATCCTAAATATAAACCATCAACTTAGTGAATACCATTGGTGTTTAATATGAGGGTTTCAGCATGACATATCCTTTAGATTTTTTCCCACACACATTTCTTTATTTTCCTATGTAAGTATGTATTTGTTGGCAATTTGATGTTTTGACGTCAGTCTGGTGGCAGTTGTTAAAAATTTAAATAGTTGGAAAAGTTGCAGAGTTAATTTAAAATAATGATTAGATGCTTTTTTCATTAATTAGGCTATTTTCTGTTGAACCATACGTTCTATCTACTAGAATCCCATGGACAATATGGACACAGGTATAAAACATGTATACTATATATGAATAATAATTTTTTAAAGTTATATAAGTATAAATTACCAAAGTTACAATAGATTGCCATAGATTTTCTGTTAATTACCAAAATGACAGAAGCTTCTGGTATCTTTGGTAAACTAACAGTAGCTTTGCAACCCTAGGTGTGTGTGTGTATGTATTTGTGTTTGTGTGTTCACATCATACGTCTGGAGGGTACGCAATGTATTGCAAATATAAACAGACTAGCGTATAAAAGCTCACAGGACAATCACTCATGAAACATTTCTGCTACCTTAGCAAGAGGCGACGGACTCCATCCTCATTCAACCTTCTGTATTTGCAATTCATTGTAAAACGAAAAATAGGTAGAAAGAGGAAAACACATTTCTAAATACATTGTCCTTCAGCGATGTAGCTACGCCAGAGCAGCCGACAGCCAATCGGGGGAGGTAATCAGGTGTGGAGGTTCCTCAGATTAAAGGATGTTAGTTAGTTTGTTAGTCCTCTCTAACTGAAGCAACCCCCCCCCCCCCCCCTCTCTTTCTCTCAATTCAGTTCAATTCAAGTGACTTCATTGGCATGGGAAACATATGTTTACATTGCCAAAGCAAGTGAAATGGATAAACAAAGGTGAAATAAACAATGAAAAGTGAAGAGTAAACACACACACACATAGGGTTGCAAAGCTACTGTTAGTTTACCAAAGATACCAGAAGCTTCTGTCATTTTGGTAATTAACAGAAAATCTATGGCAATCTACTGTAACTTTGGTAATTTATGCTTATGTAACTTTTAAAAATTATTATTCATATATAGTATACATGTTTTATACCTGTGTTCATATTGTCCATGGGATTCTAGTAGATAGAACGTATGGTTCAACAGAAAATAGCCTAATTAATGAAAAAAGCATCTAATCATTAAACATTACACTCCCACAAGTTCCAAAATAATAGAGAGATTTCAAATGTCTTATTATGTCTATATACAGTGTTGTAATAATGTGCAAATAGTTAAAGTCGCTGTCCCTCTTCCCCTTTCTCTCTCTCTTTCTCTTTCTCTTTCTCTTTCTCGCTCACCCCTCTCTCTTTCTCTTTCTCTTTCTCTTTCTCTTTCTCTCTCTCTTTCTCTCTCTCTCTCTCTCTCTCTCTCTCTCTCTCTCTTTCTCTTTCTCTTTCTCTTTCTCGCTCACCTCTCTCTCTTTCTCTTTCTCTTTCTCTTTCTCTTTCTCTTTCTCGCTCACCCCTCTCTCTTTCTCTTTCTCTTTCTCTTTCTCGCTCACCCCTCTCTCTTTCTCTTTCTCTTTCTCGCTCACCCCTCTCTCTTTCTCTTTCTCTTTCTCTTTCTTTCTTTCTCTCTCTCTCTCTCTCTCTCTCTCTCTCTCTCTCTCTCTCTCTCTCTCTCTCTCTCTCTCTCTCTCTCTCTCTCTCTCTCTCAAATTCAAGCTGCTTTATTGGCATGAAAAACATTGTGTCAATATTGCCAAAGCAGCAATGTACACAATATACATTGTAATAAAATTATAAACAATAACAAATAATAATATAAAATAGCAGTAAATAATAATACAAAATTAAATACAAAAATAATAACAAAAAAATGGTAACAGTCAATAGTCGAATGTAATGTAATAAATCTAAAAATATAAATGGAAAATTAAACTATAACTAACTTATAACTAAATAACGGTCATCTTCACCATTACATCAGTACTACAACTACTATCATCATTACCACTACTACCACCACCACCATCACTAAACTGATATCATTACCATTACCACCCTTACCACTACTATTTGTAATGATAAACAACAATAATAATAGTAATAACAATAACAGTAATAACAATAACAGTAATAATAAGTAAGTTACTGCTTACTATGCAGATGTTATTATTCAGTGTCCCTCAGGCTATGGCAGGCAAATACATATTTGGCTGCAAGTGGAGCCATTGCTCCTTCGGCCATGAGTATTTTTAGTTTTTCCTCTGGTTTTAATACGTTAAAATTTAGAATAAATGTAGGAATTTCTGTGAATAATGAATCTCTTGGTGAGGAATATTTATCACAGTAAAGGAAAAAGTGCATCTCGGGCTATGGGCACTCACTGGTGACACCGTGCGCTTAACCGCATAACACGGTGCCTGACCAGTAACGCGCTGCTTATGATAAGCACGAGGAGTGAGCTCAGGTCTGCTACCTGGCCTAGCCACACTCTTCTTTATCCCCCCCCCCCCAAAAGAATTCTGGGGCTGCCTCTCGTACCTGTCGCGCTGCCGTGCTGCCTCCTCATATCGCCGCCGCTCAGCTTTCGCTCCCTCCAGCTCAGCTTTTGGGGCGACGATATTCCCCAGCCTGTGCCCAAGGTCCTTCTCCGTTTAAATTCTCCTCCCATGTCCAGGAGTCCTGAGATTTTGGCCGCTGCTGCTGCTGCTGCTGTCCATTACCACGCTGCTTGGTCCTTTTGTGGTGGGTGATTCTGTAACGCTCGTCTTCCTCCTCGTCTGAGGAGGAGCAAGGATCGGACCAAAATGCAGCGTGGTTTGAATACATACTTTTAATACTATGAACGAATACGAAAAACACTTGATAAACTACAAAACAACAAAACGACGTGAACAGACCTGAACATGAGAACATAAAACATGAACGCACGAACAGGAACAAACGAACGAACGAAACGAAACAGTACCGTGTGGCGAACAAACACAGACACAGCAACAATCACCCACAAACAAACAGTGAGAACAGCCTACCTTAATATGGTTCTCAATCAGAGGAAACGTAAAACACCTGCCCCTGATTGAGAACCATATCAGGCTAGTTGACAATGAACCCAACATAGAAACACATAACATAGAATGCCCACCCAGCTCACGTCCTGACCAACTAAACAATACAGAACAAAGGAAATAAGGTCAGGAACGTGACAGTACCCCCCCCCCCCAAGGTGCGGACTCCGGCCGCAAACCTGAACCTATAGGGGAGGGTCTGGGCGGGAATCTGTCCACGGTGGCGGCTCTGGCTCTGGACATGGTCCCCACCCCACCATAGTTAATCCCCGCTTCCGTGGCCTCTTCCTAATGGCTACCCTCCATATTAACCCCACTGGATTAAGGGGCAGCACCGGACTAAGGGCCAACACCGGACTGAGGGGCATCACCGGACTGAGGGGCAGCTCTGGACTGAGGGGCATCTCCGGACTGAGTGACGGGGCTCTGTCAGGTCATGGCAGGCTGACGGCTCTGGCAGGTCATGGCTGGCTGACGGTTCTGGCAGGTCATGGCTGGCTGACGGTTCTGGCAGGTCATGGCTGGCTGACGGCTCTGGCAGCTCCTGTCTGGCGGGCGGCTCTGGCAGCTCCTGTCTGGCGGGCGGCTCAGACGGCGCTGGGCAGACGGACAGCTCAGACAGCGCTGGGCAGACGGGCAGTGCAGGCAACGCTGGGCAGACGGGCAGTGCAGGCGGCGCTGGGCAGACGGGCACACCTGTAGGGAGGAGACGGAGAGACAGCCTGGTGCGTGGGGCTGCCACAGGACCCACCAGGCTGGGGAGACCTACAGGAGGCTTGGTGTTAGGAGGAGGCACCTGAAGAACCGGGCTGTGGGGGAGCACTGGAGCTCTGGTGCGCAGCCTTGGCACCACTCCCTCAGGCTGGAATACTACTCCAGCCCGGACCCTCCAGAGTGCAGGCACAGGTTGAACCGGGCTGTGGATGAGCACTGGAGATCTAGTACCTACTACGCGCACCTCTCCCTTAGGCTCCACTCCCACATTTGCCCGGTACGAGCGGAGCGCAGGCATAGGACTCGCAACCATGGATTTTGGTTGTTTTTAATGACTGATTCAAGGATGTTCAATTTTTCTATAATTTCTAATTGGTTCTGTTTTAAGTCTTTTTGTGGGATGTTTTTGTATTTATTATCAAAATAAGTTTTCCAAATTCCTACATCTGGTATGGCTAATTCTTGTGACTTTGTTGTGCTTGAATTGTTCCACATGTCCCAGAACTGATTTTGGTCAATTGCGTTTTCAATTTCATCAAGTGTCTTGTTGGTATAATTCAGTTTATTG